>NC_057802.1:250484977-250616710 GCF_018294505.1 Triticum aestivum | reverse complement strand
TGAACGCCCCCCAACCGCTGGTTACTCCCAACCAGAGGTCTCACGACTTCGAATACCCACCGACCACTAATTTATTACCATTTCTGTCCTTCATATACGCGCTGACGGGTGGGCCCTATAGTAATGTGCGTTGCTGAATGTGGACCGTTTGACTGGTCAATTGATCGTGTTATCAACAAATTATGGAGCTATATGGTGAGCCAGTGACCGTATGATCACCCTAAAATGTACTCCTATTTTATTAACACAGTACAGAGTCAAACTACCATTTCTTTCTTTCATATACGGGCTGATAAGTGGGCCCCACGGTTACGCGCCCCGATGGTGCAACACTAGTTGCGCCGCGTGGAATGTTTGACTGGTCAATTGATTGTGTCATCAACAAAATACGGAGTTGTACGGGTGAGCCAGTGACCGTATAATCATGATATGTATTTGTTTAACACGGTACAGACGCAAGGGCTCATATATACGCGCAAGCACTCACCGCTATAAGCGCGCACACACGAACCCTACCCCTATGAGCACCTTTGAGAGAGTGGGCCAGCATATATGATCTTGAGATTTTACAAAGTCACCATAGGTGCCTCGTAGTCGAGTGGAACGTCTCCTCCCACTAAACATACATCGCCGGAAAATACTGAAATGAACACAAGATAAATGCGAGCACCGGGACTTTAACCTTGGTGGGGTCGAGAAACCACTGTCCTTTAACCATCCAACCACATGTTGGTTAGCACGACAAAATGTATGTGGTGACCGTGATGAGCTTATTCTGAAGTCCAGTGACCATATCGTGCTTTCGCTTCAAATACAATGACCGTAAGTGTCGTCAACAAAATATGGAGCACGCATCAAATGCAAAGTCCGCCAGTGTCATCAACAAAATATGGAGACGTATCGTGAGCTAGATACCGTTGTAGTATTGTCTATGCTTATTTTCTTAGTGGCCGATTGTGTGTGTGGTGTGGTGGGCACATCATTTCTAGTTGTGGTGGGTCAACATGAAGACTCATGGGTCGGTTCCATCCTGTGCCACATATAGGTTGGACCGAGACGTGTTATTCGAAGACCCATGTGGAGGACTCAGCGTACAACACGAAGCTACCAGAGTCGCGGAGGACTCTATCCCCACTGGTGATAAGCCGACTATATATGATTTGTAACCCTAGGCCCTTAGTATGTTATACAAGCTTGGGGGCTAGTTCGTCGATAGTATACACACACGCACAATGCCTGGTATTCACGTGTACTTTGTACACACCCCTATCACTAATATACAGTACCAGGAGTAGGCTCTTTCTTCAACTGCAAGGGTCCGATCCGAACTAGAGTAAAACTTCTCCTCGTATTACCATCCAGCCTAACAGCCAGGGATATCCTACCGAATGATATGATGAAATCATATCTGCCAACTACTAAGAGAGGGGTGTGTCGGGGGGGAGCAATGTGTGCGAGAGAGGCCTAAAGATAATGTGCATGCGGGAGACACGTAGGCACATATATGTGCGTATAGAGGGCTAGTAGAGACTGTGCATGTGTATATATGCATGTGAGAGAAATAGTGTTTTCCAACTGAGATTAGTGAAAAAAAGTGGTACATAGTAGTCAGAAAGAGAGAGAGAGAGAAATAGAGAGAGCATGTGCGTGAGACACCCCGACACCCTGAGAGAGATTGTGAGCATGTGTGAAAGAGAAATGCCGATGCATATAAAGTGTGTGCACTTATGCGTTAGATAGAGAGATATATAACGCGTTTGTGAGAACGGGGCGAGGCATAGTGCATCTACATGTAAAAGGCGGTTCTACGCATTAAATTAAAATATAAATGGCATTATTATTTTTGGATGAGATCATGAATTTTGCAAATTGCGTATGGACGAAAATCGGTCTATCAGACACCCATACTCTATTGAATTCTAGCATGTGCATGTGTTTATTTCATATTATCGATCCATAGAGTGAGAGCGGTTTGAAATACAGGCAATGGATGCTTTTGCAATTCATATATAAACATTAATTAGTGCACTCCATGTTGTTAGTGTGAAGCACTTTATACATTTGTCACTTGCATGGATACATTCCAAATTGCTAGCTACGAAATAGAATACATGTCGAATTCAACATAAAGGGGGTTTCGAAGATTCGAATTCATAAGAAGTGCATTCATCTATTTGAACCCGAGATAATGGCATTTGTAAATCAGATGTAAAAGGGGGCATCAATCTTTGTTGTGAGCTTGAACATGCTATATATATTCATACGCATATCTAATTTTTTTGCAACCAAGGAGATTATATCTGGAACCATGCATGAACTAAAGTAAGTTGCATATTTTTTTAATATATACTCGTGTACAATGTATATTCAAATGTACCCCCTCCATTCCAAAATAATCGTAGCTTTAGGATTTTCAAGAGTAAAGATTTGTGTAGTTTGACAAATCCTGAAAGTTCAATTCAAGAGAACCGAAAACGTTAATGCTTCTGCTCCCAAATATTGAACTAAGCGCCAAATAGGCCTGTGGTCACCCGAAACCAAGCGAGACTAATGTTTTGATTTGTAACTTTCCCCAAATTTCAAACAAGCGCGTCTCAAACCGAAACATTGTTCCCCCTTAGTTCCCCGCCTCCATCCATTTCCCCATTCATACTCCGTGGGCACGAAAACGCCCTCTCCACCAGCCGCGAAACCCCAGCCTCCTCCGTCCTACACCCCATAGCGGCCAATCCACCGCCGCCCTCCTCCATCACGCCGGAGCCGGTACCCCGACGTCGTCGTCCAACGCAACCGCAACCGCAACGCCCTCAAGGACTTAGCAGTTGAAGCCGAGGCAGAGCTGCCTCCACGACGCTGACGTTGACATGCGCTGTACCAGAACCACTCCGACCACGCCGTCCTGCACCTCACTGCTGCGGCTCCACTGTCGCAACTGTCCACCGCACCGGAGCTGTTCCCGCTACGCCGTCGTTCGCCACCTCGGATCTACTTCCCCGCCGCTGACAAACGGCCACCGCACCACACTCAACAACTTGGGCATGGGTTCGTCCAAGGCTGCACCGTCCTCCACAACTTCTGGCTTCCGACGAACAACAAGAAGATCATCAGAAAACAGAAGGAGGACACAGCACTACCAGCAAAAAGAGGTACTCCTCTTCCCTTATTCGTGCAAATCTTACGTCTCTGCTCACACCGTATTCATCCCACGAAAGAAACTAGTTGAGCGCTTCTTACTGCATCTTCTTCATGATACTAAATGCACAAGGTTTCCTCCCTTTTACTATTTCACCTTTGCTAGAGGTCAGTAGCCCGCCTGGATTTCAATTCAGGGTCAGTCAAACCGCAATTAAAAGAAGCAGCACCCGCTTAGGCGCACGGAGCACCTAGTCCGCCTGTTCCCCGGGGAAGCGGCGCATCGGTGTCTATCATAGGGATGTGGGGCGCAGGAGCTGCTTGCGCCCGATCTGGAGGTCGGCGGGGCTTGAATGGATGACCGGGGGGGCGGTGCCAAGCACGGCGGTGCGGTGAGGTCGAGGGGAGGGCGCAGGCAGGGGAGGAATACTGGGCCGGTGGTCGCTGGCGTTTCGAGGAAGATCGCCAACACTGACTGGCTGGAGGTAGATGAAGGTGATCTGCCTGTTCTTTGTACATTGGACGATGCAGAAAAAATGGATTGACCTATTTGCTATCAGTCGACTGTTATTTTCAGAGAATCCTGTAGTAATTTAGTGTGCCATCCATGTTGTAGAGCTATCATATGTCTCCCGTCATTTATTTCTCACCGACCTGCTATCTGCTACCTTTACACTGTACTAATTGTGCACACACTTCACCCATACTCACACTATTGTTTTGTTATGCATGGGTATTTCAGCGCTCTAATGGGTGCAGTGTCAGCAGTTGGAGACAGTAAACGTAGCTCTGCAGTTGATGATCTCAATTGCCACACACAACCATCCCAGGTGCTTGCTTTAACTTTGCGCTGTCAAATGTGGTTGCATGTTGCATATGATGTCTAGCTTGTATTGCTTCCAATTTGGTTAAATTGCATCTGCTTACTTTACAGATTATACCTTTGATAATGACATGCCTTCCTGTTTTTGATACATACTACATATGTCTATTAACCATGTTCGTTCATCAAACTAATGCTCTTTTGTATCCCTCGTCAATCACTTATGATGAGACAGTCACCCGAGTGGGTTACTGTGAGACGCCCTACTCATTTAAAGAGTGTAGTGTCATCCTCCCCACATGATTCTCAAGAAACAGCAAGGCTAAATGAAGATAGTCAACGTAGCTCTCTAGTTGATCACCGCAATTCCCCCACACCACCATCGCAGGTGCTTGCTCTTACTTGGCAGTGTGATATGTGGTTGCATGTTGCATATGGTGTCTACCTTATAATGCTTCTAATTAGGGTAAATTGCATCTGCTTAGTTAACACATTATACCTGTGAATATGACATGCCTTCCTGTTTTTGGTACATACTACGTCTTTCTATTAACCATGTTCTTACATCAAACTACTTTTCTTGTGTATCCCTCATCAATGCTCCTAATTTGTTAAATTGCATCTCCTTAGCTTACACATTATACATGTGTATATGACACGCCTTCCTATTTTTGGTACATACTACATCTGCCTATCACACCATGTTCTTACATCAAACTACTGTTCTTGTGTATCCTGCGTCTATCGCTTATGATGAGACAGTCACGCGCGTGGGTTAATATGAGATGCAATACTCTTATAAAGAATGCAATTTCATCCTCTCCACATGATTCTAAGGAAACAGCAAGCCTGAATGAAGATATTGAACGTAGCTCTATACCTGAAGACCGCACTTCCCCTACACCACCATCATAGGTGCTTGCTCTAACTTCGCAGTGTGATATGTGGTTGCATGTTGCATACGGTGTCTAGCTTGTAATGCTTCTAATTAGGGTAAATTGCATCTGCTAGTTTACACACTATACCTGTGAAATGACATGCCTTCCTATTTTTGGTACACACTACATCTATGTGTTAACCTTGTTCTTACATGAAACTACGTCTCTTCTGTATCCTGCATCAATCACTTACGATGAGTCACCTTATTCGTTGCATATTGCATATTATTTCTAGCCTGTTGCCATGTATTGCTTCTAATTTGGTCAAATACATTTGTTAGGGCACCCTTTTAATTTGGCAGAGTGATATTGGTTTCATCTTTCATATGGTTTCTAGCTTGCATCGATTCTAACAAGTTCAAGCACCTTGTGCTTAGTTTACACTTTATACATCATACATGTCAATATGTCACGCCGTCCTGTTTTTCATACATATTCCATCCTCCTATCATGCGGCTGCCTTACATGAAAGTAGTGTTCGTCAGTATCATGCATCAATGAGTTCTGAAGAGCAAATTTTATTCCTTTTTCTTGTGGGTTTGACTTGACAAGGCAAAATCAAGAAAGAGTAAGGAAGGCGATGATGGTGGTCCTCTGCAGCAACGTAAACGGAGCATCTGTACCGATTCTCCTTGTACTGATAGTGCATTACAAGGTCCAAGTCTCCGCTCCCCTACTCCACCATCCAAGGTGCTTGCTCTAACTTGGCAGTGTGATATCTGGTTGCATGTTGCATATGGTGTCTAGCTCGTATTGCTCCTAATTAGTGTAAACTGCATCTGCTTAGCTTACACATGATACATGTGAATATGACATGCTTTCCTGTTTTTGGTACATACTATATCTGTCGATCACACCATGTTCTTACATGAAACTACTCTTCTTGTGTATCCTGCATCAGTCACTTATGATGGGACACCTTTAAGTTGGTAGTGTGATATTGGTTTGCGTCTTGAATATGATTTCTAGCATGTATTGCTTCTAGTTTGATGAATGCCACCTATGACGAGACAATTTTATCTTGGCAGAGTGATATTGATTGCACCTTCCACATGGTGTCTTGCAGTGTTTCTAATTTGTTGAAGTGCCTTCTACTTAGTTACCACATCATAGGTGTGAATATGTCAAGCCATCCATTTTTTCGTACATATTCCATCCTCGTATCATGACTTTGCCTTTCATCAGAGTAGTGTTCGTCAGTATCATGCATGAATGAGTTCTGAAGAGCGAATGATATTCCTTTTTCTTGTCGGTATGACCTCACAATGCAAAATCAATAAAGCTGAAGGAAATTGGCAAGGCATTGGATGATGGTGGTCCTTCCGAGCAACTGAAACGGAGGTTCTCTATAGATTCTACTCCGCCATCCTCCCAACAAGATTCGCAAGACAACGCAAGGCTAGACAGTCAACGTAGATGTGTAGATGATGAGCACATCTCCCCTACTCCACCATCACAGGTGCTCTAACTTGGCACTATTATATGTGGTTGCATGTTGCGTATGATGTCTAGCTTGTATTGCTTCTAACTTTGTTGAATTGCATCTGCTTACTTTACACATAATGCCTGTGAATATGACATGTGTTCCTGTTTCTACATCAGACTACTATTCTTGCATATCCTGCATCAGTCACTTATGATAAGGCACCTTTAAGTCGCCACTGTGATATTGGTTATGTCTTGCATATGATTTCTAGCATGTACTGCTTCTAATTTGTTGAAACGCCATACAGTTTGAACTTGGCAGAGTGATATTGGTTGCATCTTTCATATGGTGTCTAGCTTGCAGTGCTTCTAATTTGTTGAAATGCCTTCTGCTTATTTACCACATCATAGGTGTGAATATGTCACACCATCCTGTTTTTCATACATATTCCATCCTCGCATCATGTGTTTGCCTTTCATCTGAGTAGTGTTTGTCAGTATCATGCATGAATGAGTTCTGAAGAGCGAATTTTATTACTTTTTCTTATCGGTTTGACTTCACAATGCAAAATCATTACAGCTGAAGGAAATTAGTCCGGCAGTGGATGATGGTGGTCCTTCGGAGCAATTCAAACAGGGGGTCTCTACAGATTCTACTCCGCCATCCTCCCAACAAGATTCGGAAGACAACACAAGGCTGGACAGTCAACGTAGCTGTGTAGATGATGAGCACATCTCCCCTACTCCACCATCACAGGTGCTTGCTCTAACTTGACACTATTATATGTGGTTGCATGTTGCGTAGGATGTCTAGCTTGTATTGCTTCTAACTTGAATTGCATCTGCTTACTTTACACATAATGCCTGTGAATATGACACATGTTCCTGTTTCTAGAACATACGTGTACATGATGAGCACATCTCCCCTACTCCACCATCACAGGTGCTTGCTCTTACTTGGAACTGTTATACGTGGTTGCGTTTTCCGTATGATGTCTAGTTTGTATCGCTTCTGATTATGTTGAATTGCATCTGCGTAGCTTACAACTTATACCTGCAACGATCACTTACCCATAAGACACATTTAACTTGGGACTGTGATGTAGGTTGCATCTTGCATTGTCTTCTAGCTTGTACTACTTCTAATTTCTTGAAATGGCACTTACGACGAGACACTTTTCACCTGATAGAGTGATATTGGTTGCATGTTCATATGGTGCCTAGCTTTCATTTCTTCTAATTTTGTTGAAATGCCTTCCGCTTACTGTTTTTTCATACATATTCCATCCTCCTATCGTACGTGTGAATATAAAACGCTGTCTTTTTTTATATATTCCATCCTCCTATCCTGCGCTTGCCTTACATCAAAGTAGTGTTCATCTGTATCATGCATCAACTAGTTATGCAGAGCTAATTTTATTCATCTTCTTGTGGTTTTTTCTTCATAAGGCAATATCAGAAAATAGGAAGGAAAAGAGTAAGTTAGGGGATGTTGGTGGTCCTCCGCACCGACGCAAACAGAGACTCTCTAGATTTGCCACTGCTACTGCTAATGAAGTTGAAGTCCCAAGTCTACATGATGAGTTCATCTCCCGTACTCCACCATCGCAGGTGCTTGCTCTAAGTTGACAGTGTGATAATTGGTTTCATGTTGCATATGTTGTCTAGCCTGTATTTCTTCTATTTTGATTAAATTGCACCTGCTGAGTTTATACGTTATACATGTGCATATGACATGGCTTTCTGTGTCTAGAATACACTGCATCTATCTATCATACCATGTTCTTACATCAAAGTACTGTTGTTGTGTATCCCGCATCAGTCACTCATGATTGGACGCTTTTAACATGGCAGTTTGATAGTGGTTGCATCTTGCATTGATTTCTACGTTGTACTGCTTCTAATTTTTCGAATTGCCACTTATGACAAGACACTTTTAACTTGGCAGAGTAATATTGGTTGCATCTTTCATATGGTGTCTAGCTTGCATTACTTCTATTTTCTTGAAAATCCTTCTGCTTAGTTTGCACATCGTAGCTGTGAATATGTCATGCCATCCTGTTTTTCTTACATATTCCATCCTCATACGGTTGTCTTACATCAAAGTATTGCTTGTCTGTATCATGCATCAATGAGTTCCAAAGAGTGATTTTATTCTTTTGTGTTGTGGGTACAGCTTGACATGGCAAAGTCAAAAAAGAGCAAGGAAAATAATATAGAAGGGAGTGTTGTTACTCGTCGGGTGAAACGGAAAAGGTTCTGCCGTCGAGATTCTGCTGGTACTTATAGTGCAGTAGAAGGTCCAAGTCCACCGGCTAAATCTACAAACACAGTATCACCTGCTCCACCAGCTGCAGCATCTGCTTCAACTGTACCAGCATCTCAACCAGTTACTCGTTCGTTTGCTCCGGAACTGGCCAGTTCCCAAGCTGCCTTCACACCTAACACTACTTCCGAAGCACTGCTGACACAACAGGACTTGGCAAGATCAGATGAACCTCATGAGCATCAACACCAAGACGGTACCGGACCGAGTCAAGTTGCAGTTGCATGCTCCTTTATATGTACTCTCACAGTTTGATGTACACTAACACTTTCCATATTCGTTGTTGAACTAGCACCACGGCGCAAGCGGAAACAGACATCAGGGATAATGCTTGACAGATTAACAAAATCTAAAGGAGGAAGAATGGAGATCCATTTTGAGGCAGGCTTAAAAAGGCCACGTGATGCTACAGAGTCAGCCAAGTTAGTATCAGAGGCAGCCGTTGCCGTTAGGTGTCATGCACGTATCCTCCCAACGTGGATCCAGTACAGGAATGAGAAAGACAATACCCAGTTTAACACCTTCCTTGACCATTTATCCGTAAGTAATGTTATTCATCGCAATTAGTAATATTGTCTTGCTCTGTCCCATACATTCTAGCTTCCTCCTAATAAGACTCACATTCTTTTTTCAACAGATGAGGTTCAAGTTGGATCCGAAAGATGATGCAACTAAACAAGCATGCACTCATGTTTTTCAGTCTGCTCTGCGACAGTATCGGTACCACCTTAGAAAATCTCACTTTGAAGGCAAGGCTAACAATGAAATCGCCCAAACATCTCTAGTGGAATATATTACAGATGAAGACTGGACAGCCCTCGTTAAACACTGGTCTGATCCAAAGTATCAGGTAGGCTATATGTATTTGATCAGACAACATATTGAACTTGTATTTATGTATGTGCCTTACAAGTGTATCTTCTTCTAGGCTAACTGTTTGAAGAACAAAACCAACCGTTCTAAAGTGAAATTCCAACAGACAACAGGATCTCGTAGCTATATTGCACACTGCGAGGCTCTTGTAAATAGCTGCTACTTCCTTCTTTTTTTTGTGCCATATTATCGTATCTATATTGACTTGTTCCAAATACAGAGGAAAGCCCGTGCGGACCAAAAAGAACCTGAACCGAATGCAGTGCAAATCTTCAAGGATTGCCACACCAGCAAGATGAAGGGCATGAGCACACCAGTTCAAGCCGCTGTTGTAAGTCCTTACTCCTCCTGCCTTGAACTGATTGGTATTGTGATGTGTTCATTTAACTACTTGGTTTGCAGCCAATGTCAGTTACTCTGTTCACTTTTATTCACAGTTGTCTTAATGTATCATTTCACCTTACATGGTTTAAAAGAGATGAAGGATATTCTTTTGGTCTTGATCTGTAATCTAGTTGTTATGTTCACGTGCGCACACAATGATAAAATAGCCTGTTTGTTTTATATCTGTTTACCCATGATATGAATGATGTCATACTATGTTCATCCTACTTTAAACCATGTCTCTTTATCCTTAGATGTCAACGAATGTGAGGAAATAGACAATACAGTAGGCATGCTACATGGACATATGTTCCGAAAGTGATTTTATTATGTAGTTGGCACTACAATACATGCTAATGTATTACATTAGTTCACCAAAATAAGTTATGTATAAACGTTTAACCTACTTTGTTTGTTTTTGTCTCATTAATAATTATTTGGTACACTACTCTACAAGTTCAAACTTTCAGGAAGCTATGGAAGAAATGATTGAACAACCACAACCACCTGAAGGTGATGAGGCTACTACAGGCACAATGTCACCTCTTGCTGCAGCGCGTCAGCATCTCTCCACTAACAGTGCAAAAAGCACCTTCCTGCGTAATTCTGGGTTGGTTGTCAAGGTAACCTCGTCCAAATCGCCTACTGAACAAAATCTTCCTGCTAGACAGAGTGATATATCTATGCTCCAGACACAAGTCCAATCCCTAATGGACGTTGTTTCGGAAACAAGAATAGTGGTTGAGAAATGTCGTCAAGATATGAATGGTTTTGAAACCAGACTATTAGACATTCGCTTCGTTGTTCAAGAGCAATGGCGGAAAAAAGGTGGAGATCATGCTGCTCCATCAGATTCTACAGCCTGAAACATTAGCACTCAGGTCAAATGATCTGTGCTTCTATACATCTGATGGTGCTTTTATCTGGAAGGACTATAAACTTTATGCCAACAGGCCTTTTGTTGTATGGTTGGAATTTATTTTGTTGTGATACAACATTTATGATGCTGCCTCAGGCTGCAGTAATTACGACGCTATTTTTGTATAGTGTAGGTTTATCTTAGTAATGTATTCGGCCGAAAGCTTCGTAGGAGCCCAACATACCAACATTCGTCGGGCCCATTCCAATTGGGCTAAAAACGATTACGGGCCGAAATTGGCATGTAGCCCACTAAAAATATCTGGGCCTAAATCAGCATAAGCTTTCATATTTTTCTGGTAGGCCTGTGCCCATAGTGGGCCTTTAACAGGCCTAAACATAATTAAGGTCCTCAGTAAAAATAGGCCGTTTACAGGTGTAAATATCTCGAGCCCATAAAAAACATGGGCCTTTAATAGACGGAAAGTGAGATTGGGCCCTGATTGTGCCAAATAACCCACTGGACTTAGCAGGCTGAAATGGTGGCCCATTTACGATGCGGATCTTTGACAGGCCGAAATTCGGACGGGCCGTAAATGCGCCGACCTAATACACGGGCCTTTAATAGTCCGGAACTTCGGTCGGGCTAGATTATCGTCATTTTTATATGGGCCGTTAATGGGCCCGATATGACGTTGGGCCACATATGGCCCATGGTTTACGTCCGGCATTAACAGGCCGAAAATGACAACAGGCCGAAAGTGGCCCAAAGCTATAGTGGGCCTCTACCAGGCCGAATGTCAGACATGGCCGAATATGACCCAAATCCTTCACGGTCGTTTATGGGCCGAAAGTTTTGATGGCCTGTAAATGGGCCCAAATGAAGCTGGACCTTTAACAGGCCGGAAATACACCGGGCCGTAATTCGGCCCAATTACTTAGCGGACTGTTAACTGGCCAGAAGTGAACATGGGCCGCGTTGATGACAAGTTTAGGACAGGCCGTTGACGGGCCAATTTGACAGAGAATGTTGGGCCTTTAGCTGGGCCGGCCCATTATGGTCTGCAGAATCTTGTGGGCCTTTAGCTGGGCCGGCCCATTGTGTTCCGCAAAATCTTGTGGGCCTTTAGCTGGGCCGGCCCATTATGGTCTGCAAAATCGTGTGGGCCTTTAGCTGGGCCGGCCCATTATGGTCCGCTAAATTTTGTGGGCCTTTAGCTGGGCCAGCCCATTATGGTCCGCTAAATCTTATGGTCCTTCGGTTGGGCCGGCCCATTTCAACTTTGTGGGCCACTTTTGGGCCGGTCCACGTGTCAACATATCATAGGCCCATCTCGACCGTTGGATGAGTGACACCTATGCAACCGCGGAGCTGACGCGTGGATCCGTCAGCCAATGAGAATTTTACATGTGGAAAATCGGCATTGGTCGTGGCGGTTAACGGGTTATCGGATCCAAAATCCAACTCGATAGCTTAACGGCATTCCGTTACGGTGGATGCCACGTGTCGGTCACCCTTGACGAAAGCACTTCTGTGATGCATGATTTATCGTCATGGAAGTGGACACTTCCGTGATGATAATTTTGGCAATGTCATGGAACACTTGTACGACAGAACAGGTATGACTATCTTGATTCTGTCATAAATTTGTCATGGATGTACATGCATGACAGAAAACACGACCTACTGTGACAAACATGTATCATCACGGAAGTGTATTTTTTTTAGTGTTTGCACCAACTCTCGAGGTGAGAAAGGGCAATGCACGGTACCGAAGAGGCTAGCAATGATGGAAGGGTGAGAGTGCGTATAATCCATGGACTCAACATGAGTCATAAAGAACTCACATACTTATTGCAAAAATCTATTATTCATCGAAACAGAGTACTATGCGCATGCTCCTAGGGGGATAGATTGGTAGGAAAAGACCATCGCTCGTCCCCGACCGCCACTCACAGGGAAGACAATCAATAAACAAATCATGCTCCGACTTCATCACATAACGGTTCACCATACGTGCATGCTACGGGAATCACAAACCTCAACACAAGTATTTCTACTAATCCACAACTACCCACTAGCATGACTCTAATATCACCATCTTTATATCGCAAAACTATTGCAAGGAATCAAACATATCATATTCAATGAGCTACAAGTTTTATGTAGGATTTTATGACTAACCATGTGAATGACCAGTTCCTGTCATCTCTCTAAATAGATATAAGTGAAGCAAGAGAGTTTAATTCTTTCTACAAAAGATATGTCCGTGCTCTAACAAATATAAGTGAATCAAAAGAGCATTCTACAAATGGCGGTTGTCTATGTGAAGAGAAACAGGCAATCCAAACTTCAAATTATATAAGTGAAGCACATGAAGCATTCTATAAAGCCATACTCAAAAGATATAAGTGAAGTGCAAAGAGCATTCTATAAATCAACCAAGGACCATCTCATACTAGCATGGTGCATAAAAGAAAAGTGAAAACTAAATGCAAAAGATGCTCCAAGATTTGCACATATCACATGAATGAAACGAATCCGAAAACATACCGATACTTGTTGAGGAAAGAGGGGATGCCTTTCGGGGCATCCCCAAGCTTAGACGATTGAGTCTCCTTGAATATTTACTAGGGGTGCCTTGGGAATACCCAAGCTTGAGCTCTTGCCTCTCTTCCTTCTTCTCATATCGAGACCTTCTCGATCATTGAACACTTCATCCACACAAAACTTCAACAGAAAACTCGGTAAGATCCGTTAGTATAATAAAGCAAATCACTACTCTAAGTACTGTTGCAAACAAATTCATATTTTGTTTTTGCATTGTGTCTACTGTAATGTAACTTTTTCATGGCTTACTCCACTGATATAAATTGATAGTTTCATCAAAACAAGCAAACTATGCATCAAAAACAGAATCTGTCTAAAACAGAACAGTCTGTAAGAATCTGAACATTCACCATACTTCTGATACTTGAAAAATTCTTCCAAAATTAGGAAAAATAAAACATTTGTATAGAAAGACAGTGCAGAAAGAATCAGAACCATTTGACGTTCCAGTAAAAAAATAAAAAATCGCGCACTACAGCCAAAGTTTCTGTCCTGCACCGTACAAACCAACAAGTATTGTAAACATCCTAAAAGGCAAACCTTGGCACATTATTTTTATAATACAATGGAATTGTACAAGGGGATAATTATTTTTGTTGAAAAGTTTCTGTAATCAAGGTTCACAAAGTTTCCGTGAGCATGAACAAAGTTCAAGGAGCTCCCCCACTTCAACAATGCTTGTCTTTCTCACTTTCACTTTCCTTTTTGAAAAAGTTTTGGGTTCCCCTCTTTATTTTTGTTGTTTTAAACTATATGAAAGCACTCAACAGAAATAAATGACCCTCTAAAACTTCCGGGTTGTCTCCCTAGCAGCGCTTTCTTTAAAGCCATTAAGCTAGGCATATGGTGCTCAAGTAGTGAATCCACCCGGATCCCAAGGTATATCAAAGCCAATTTTAATTAGCAATGATTTGTAATTTAGTAGTGAGCACAAAGTAGCATATATCATGTAATGACGAAGTCTAACTCTCTTCCTATGCATCGGCATGTCATAAAAGAACAATTCATGCGCACCTAGTAAAGGGCAATGCCTAGTATATGCAGTTTCTTGCAATTTTAGCGTATGGGAAACATAGAGAGGTAGAGATATAGTTCCTCTCTCATAATAATTGCAAGTAGGAGCAGCAAGCACATGCATATTATATCTATTAAAATCATCATGTGTAACGGTAAAAGGCAACCCATCAATGTAATCCTTAATAAGTGCAAACTTCTCCGATATAGTGTAGTTTGGAGAATTCAAAAAGATAATAGGACTATCCTGTGTGGGTGCAATAGCAACAATTTCATGTTTAACATAAGGAACTATAGCAAGTTCATCTCCATAAGCATAATTCATATTGGCATCTAGGCCACAAGCATAACAAGCATCATCAAAAAGGGATATTTCAAGAGAATCAACGGGATCATAGTAATCATCATAGCAATCATCCTTCGGTAAGCACGAAGGGAAATTAAACAATGTATGAGTTGAAGAGTTACTCTCATTAGAAGGTGGGCACGGGTAACTAATCCGCTCTTCCTCCTTTTGTTCTTCGCTCTCCTCATCATCTTTTTCATCCAATGAGCTCACAGTTTCAATAATTTCTTCTTCCATAGACTCCTGCAAAATATTAGTCTCTTCTTGGACAGCGGAGTAGTCCTCAATATATGGTTCAACATAGGCATTAGAAGCATAATTATCATAGCAATATTTAAGTATGGCAAGATTTTCAGATTTGTAAAGAGTAGCACCATACTTTTCAATCAAAGAAGCAATTTCATAAGCACCCTTAAAAGCAACAAATTCTTCAATTTGTTGAACATCATAGTAATTGTAAACACCCTTAGCATACGAAGATACGATTCCATTATCACTAAACTCACATTGGTAGGGAAGGTGTTTCTTAGGGTTTTCAGAACAACAAGTAAAATCATATATATAACATAAATTCCAAGCATAGCATTGCAAACGATGAATTTGACCCAGCAAAAGTTTCCGTTTTTCAGATATACGGTGTCGCACATAATAGGCATGCTCATCTAAAGATTTGCCCTCAACTAAGCTAGTTGGGGTTTCAGCACGAGCACATAGGGATCGAAGATGATCCAAGTAATAAGCTTCAGGACTGTGATTGGTTTTGAGTGGTTCTTCAACCATTCGTTCAGTAGGTACAACTAATGTTTTTGGTATTTTGCGTTTCCTACCCATAACTAAAGATAGAAAACAACTAAGAACAGCAAATAAAAATTACTTAGTGATAAAGCAAACAAGCACACACGAGAATATTCACCCCACGCTATTGCTCCCCGGCAACGGCGCCAGAAAAAGGTCTTGATAACCCACAAGTATAAGGGATCAATTGTAGCCTCTTTCGATAAGTAAGAGTGTCGAACCCAACGAGGAGCTAAAGGTAGAACAAATATTCCCTTAAGTTCTATCGACCACCGATACAACTCTACGCACACTTGACGTTCGCTTTACCAGAAACAAGTATGAAACTAGAAGTACTTTGTAGGTGTTTTTGGATAAGTTTGCAAGAAAATAAAGAGCGCACAAATAAAAGCTAGTGGCTGTTTAGATAAAGACACAACTAAATTAGTTTTAGTAGAGAGCTTTTTGTTACGAGAAAGTTATTTGTCCCTAGGCAATCGATAACTAGACCGGTAACCATTATTGCAATTTTATTTGAGGGAGAGGCATAAGCTAACATACTTTCTCTACTTGGATCATATGCACTTATGATTGGAACTCTAGCAAGGATCCACAACTACTAAAGATCATTAAGGTAATACCCAACCATAGCATTAAAGCATCAAGTCCCCTTTATCCCATACGCAAACAACCTACTTACTCGGGTTTGTGCTTCTGTCACTCACGCCACCCACCATAAGCAAATCAGGAACATATTGCAAACCCTACAACGGGAATCCCTCACGCTTGCGCGACACGGCGAGCACCATAGGACAGCACCAATAATAAAACATGCAACTCAAACCAATCTTGATCATCAAATAGCCCATAGGACAAAACGGATATACTCAAACATCATAGGATAGCCATACATCATTGGGAAATAATATATAGCATTGAGCACCATGTTTAAGTAGAGATTCCAGCGGGTAAGAGAGAGGTTACACCGCTGCATAGAGGGGGGAAGAGTTGGTGATGATGATGGCCAAGGCTGTGTGCCGGCGCCACCGGAAGAGAAGGGGAGAGGGGGCCCCTTCGTCTTCTTCTTCCTTGACCTCCTCCCTATATGGGAGAAGGGTTTCCCCTCTGGTCCTTGGTCTCCATGGCTTGGGAGGGGCGAAAGCCCCTCCGAGATTGGATCTGTCTCTCTGTCTCTCTCTGTTTATGCGTTCTGTTCTGCTGCCCTTTCACCGTTTCGTATATATATGGAGATCCGTAACTCCGATTGGACTGAAACCTTCGCCGTGATTTTTTACCAAAAAAATAGCTTTCTTGTGACCGAAGAAGGGCATCAACCGCCTTACGGGTGGCCCACGAGGGTCAGGGGCGTGCCCCCTGCCTCGTGGCCACCTCGGGCACCGTCTCGCGTTGATTCTTCTTCCGGAATTTTCCAAATATTCCAAAAATAAGCTCCGTCCTTTTTTATCCCATTTGGATTCTGTTTGATATGGATATTCTGCGAAACATAAAACATGAAACAAACAGGAACTGGCACTGGGCACTGGATCAATATGTTAGTCCCAAAAATAGTATAAAAAGTTGCCAAAAAGTATATGAAAGTTGAATAATATTGGCATGGAACAATCAAAAATTATAGATACGACGGAGACGTATCACCCCAACACCTCGGCCACCATTGGAATGTCAGGTCGCGATGCCAAGACAAAGCCAAGAGGCGAAGGGCTACGGGACTAGTGAGGCTCCTGAGTCGCGATGCTCAGGGGTCCCCCTTGATGTGCAAGCGGCTTGCATGGAGGGAACATGGGCGACGACGAGGTTAACCCGGGGCCCTTCATACCTTTTTCACATCAGCTTGCGCCTGGGGGGAATGCGAGAAGACTAGAGATCAAGGACCTTGGTGATGTGACATGCGTGGGGGCAGGCCCGCGAGCTAGAACCCGTCTCCTTGGGTTCCCCGGCGCAGCTGGGATTGGCCCAAGCACACGTGCCATGTCCAGCCCCCGCTCGCGTGAGACCAAGGGGAAGGCTATGAGGGCTGTTGCTGGAGAGCCGAGAGGACATCCTGAGGTTCATGCAACCCATAGGGCGCCCTCAGTTGTTTATCCACCAGCGCAGAGCATGGGGCTTCCACTAGGCGTGGGCATGGTCGTATTGCGATCGGATCCGCCAACTCTGAGAATGGGGCTTCCACTGGGCGTGGGCATGGTCGTATTGCGACCGGATCCACCAGCGCAGAGCATGGGGCTTCCACTGGGCGTGGGTAGGGAGCTCTGCGCTAGAGGCTCCGGGCGTGTATAGCCCTGTTCATTCGTATGCGTCGCTGGCACGGTAGAACTTTGAGGAGGTGTATCTAGACGCTCGTGAGCCAGCGTGGGGCTTAGGAGGTCCTGCCTCAAGGCGGGTTGCGCCTAGATTTTTGGCGCGTAGAGAGCTTGTGAGACCTGAGTTGGGAGCGCCCAGAGGTTATCGCATGAGAAGGCAAGACACCAAGGACCCATAGGAGGTGATGTGTACGGGGCGGGCCCGCCATATAGAGCTCAGTCGCTTGGGATTATCAATGCTGCAGGGACAGACCCGAGCACAAACATCATGCCAAGTCTTCTCATGCAATAACCTAAGGAAGAATACTCGGCGCGCGGCTCCCGCGGTGGCGAAGCACCAAAATTGCGGTTGTACGAACTAAGTCGTGCGCCCTTAGTCACCTCCCCTCGATGAGCTCATGCGGGGACAAGGCACCAATGACCCCGGGAGGTGACGTGCACGGGAGCTGGCCTGCAAGATAGAGCACGGTCGCTTGGATTTATCAACGTTGCAGGCATGGACCCGAGCACAGACGCCGTGCCAACCCTTAATCATGAGGCAGTCAAGAGTGGGCTTGATACATCTCCAATGTATCTATAATTTTTTATTGTTCCATGCGGATATATTATCATTCTTGGATGTTTTACCATCATTTTATAGCAACTTTATATCATTTTTGGGACTAACCTATTGACATAGAGCCCAGGCCGAGTTGCTGTTTTTCCTTGTATTTTACTTCGCGGAATATCAGTACCAAACGGAGTCCAAACACAGCAAACTTTTTGGAGATTCTTCTGGACCAGAAGATACCTAGTGGGCCAAGAAAGCACCAGAGGGGAGGCCCGTGAGGAGCACAACCCACCAGGGCGCGCCCAGGGGGGTTGTGCCCCCCACGGAGACCTCCTGCACCGCCTCTTCGCCATATAAATTCACAAATATTCCAGAAACGCTAGGGGAGTTGATAACCCACAAGTATAGGGGATCACAACAGTTTCGAGGGTAGAGTATTCAACCCAAATTTATAGATTCGACACAAAGGGAGCCAAAGAATATTTCTAAGTATTAGCAGCTGAGTTGTCAAATCAACCACACCCGGAGATTAATTATCTGCAGCAAAGTGATCAGTAGCAAAGTAGTATGATAGTTTGATTAATAGTGGCAGCAGCAATAGTAACAGTAACAGTGATAGCAGTGATTTTGTAGCAAGTGCAACAGTAACGATAGCAGTAGTAACTTAGCAAGATCAATATAAGGAAATTCGTAGGCATTGGATCGGTGATTTCTTGGATGATATTCATCATGTGACAGTCATAACATTGGGCGATACAACACTAGCTCCAGTTCATAAATATAATGTAGGCATGTATTCCGTAAATAGTCATACGTGCTTATGGAAAGAACTTGCATGACATCTTTTGTCCTACCCTCCCGTGGCAGCGGGGTCCTATTGGAAACTAAGGGATATTAAGGCCTCCTTTTAATAGAGAACCGGAATAAAGCATTAACACACGGTGAATACATGAACTCCTCAAACTACGGTCATCACCGGGAGTGGTCCCGACTATTATCACTCCGGGGTTGCCGGATCATAACACGTAGTAGGTGACTATAACTTGCAAGATCGGGTCTAGAACATAGATATAATGGTGATAACATAAACGGTTCAGATCTGAAATCATGGCACCCAGGCCCAAAGTGACAAGCATTAAGCATGGCAAAGTCACAACAACATTAATCTCAGAACATAGTGGATACTAGGGATCAAGCCCTAACAAAACTAACTAGATTACATGATGAATCTCATCCAACTCCTCACTGACCAGCGAGCCTACGAAGGAATTTCACTCCCGGTGGGGAGTGTCATGGAATTGGCGATGGAGAAGGGTTGGTGATGACGAAGATCGAAGATCCCCGTCTCCGGAGCCCAAACGGACTCCAGATCTGGCCTCCCAATGAAGAACAGGAGATGGAGTCGGCTCCGTCTCGTGGAACGCGATAATTTGTTCTCCCTGATTTTTTCAGGAAACTAGGATTTTATAGCGTCGGTTTCAGGGTCTGCGGGGCTACCAGGTGGGGACAACCCACCTGGGCGTGCCTGGAGGGGGGGGCGCGCCCTGGTGGGTTGTGCCCACCCAGGTGCCCTCCTCCGGTGGTTCTTGGCTCCGGAAATTCTCTTTTATT
Organism: Triticum aestivum; assembly: GCF_018294505.1. Taxonomy (NCBI): domain Eukaryota; kingdom Viridiplantae; phylum Streptophyta; class Magnoliopsida; order Poales; family Poaceae; genus Triticum; species Triticum aestivum. The sequence continues at coordinate 250,596,724 of NC_057802.1, read as the reverse complement.
ATATAAAAAATTCTCGCAAAGTTTTGTTCCATTGTGAGAAAAAAATCTGCAAAAAAAACAACATCATGGTAGTTCTACTGAAAACAACGTCAGTTCTGGTTAGTTTCATTCAAATCATGCAAATTAGAGTCCAAAACAAGAGGAAAAGCGTTAGGAAAAGTAGATACGTTGGAGACATATCAACTCCCCCAAGCTTAAACCTTTGCTTGTCCTCAAGCAATTCAGTTGATAAACTAAAAGTGAAAAAGAAAAACTTCTAAATAAGCTTAAACAACACCCAGGTTTTTAGCCAATATTATAACTAACCATGTCGACAATAACTCTTAAAAATTATATTAACTCATATCAATGACATAATCAGCTAGCAATCAATAATAAGATATCTCAAACAGCAACACGTTATCAAAACAACCATGATATAATATCACAATAGTAGTATCTCGCTAGCCCTTTCTGAGACCGCAAAACATAAATGCAAGGCACCTCCAAAGTTCAAGCAGCGACTAAACATTGTAATTCATGGTAGAAAAGATCCACTCATGATGCACCCAACATTATCTACACACCATGCATCAGCATCACAGCAGGGCTCTCAGGTTCTGGCGCTTATTTTAGAAGGTGATGACACAACAATAAAAGTAAATAGATAATTGATACGTCTCCAACGTATCTACTTTTTCGCATGCTTTTCCTCTTGTTTTGGACTCTAATTTGCATGATTTGAATGAAACTAACACCGGACTGACGCTGTTTTCAGGAGAACTACCATGGTGTTGTTTTTGTGCAGAAATAAAAGTTCTCGGAATGGAACGAAACTTTGCGAGGATTTTTTATATCAATAATAAGAGTTTCTGGAGCCAAGACCTGCTGGAGAGGGGCACCTGGGTGGGCACAACCCACCAGGGTGCGCCCCCTCTCTTGGCGCACCCAGGTGGGTTGTACCCACCTGGTGGCCCCGCTGACGCCCCCCTGATACTATAAAATCACATTATTCCAGAAAAAAATCAAGGAGAAAGAATTATCAAGTTCCATGAGACGGAGCCACCGCCAAGCCCTGTTCTTCCTCGGGAGGGCAGATCTGGAGTCCGTTTGGGGCTCCGGAGAGGGGGAGCTTCGTTCTTCGACATCACCAACCCATCTGCATCGCCAATTCCATGATGCTCCCCACTGGGAGTGAGTAATTCCTTCATAGGCTCGCTGGTCGGTGAGGAGTTGGATGAGATTCATCATGTAATTGAGTTAGTTTTGTTAATGCTTAATGCAAGTTATAGTCACCTACTACGTGTTATGATCCGGCAACCCCGGAGTGACAACAACCGGGGCCACTCCCGGTGATGACTGTAGTTTGAGGGGTTCATGTATTCACTATGCATTAATGCTTCGTTCCGGTTCTCTATTAAAAGGAAGCCTTAATATCCCTTAGTTTCCAATATGAACCCCGCTGCCACGGGAGGGTAGGACAAAAGATGTCATGCAAGTTATTTTAATAAAGCACGTATGACTATTTACGGAATACATGCCTACATTATATCGATGAACTGGAGCCAGTGCCGTATCGCCCTAGGTTATAACTGTCACATGATGAATATCATCCAACAAGTCACCGATCCAATGCCTACGAATTTATCCTATATTGTTCTTGCTAAGTTACTACTGCTGCTGTTACTGTTGCACTTGCCACAAAATTACTACTATCACTGATACTGTTACTCTTGCTGCTGTCACTACTATCAAAACTATCATACTACTTTGCTAATGATCACTTGCTGCAGATAATTAATCTTCAGGTGTAGTTGAATTGACAACTCAGCTCTTCTCCGCTGCCAAATGCTCCTTAAGATCCTGGCTATACTGCGTGCACCATGGCTTAGGGCGGCGCTTATTTGGTGGAGTGGTCGGTGATTTGGGCGGAAGGTGTCGCGCTCGCGCCGGCGGTCGGGGCATGTGGATGTGGAAGGAGGAGGAGGATGGGGTCGGGTGTGGATTACCTGCCTGGATAGACGAGGCCGAGCAGCATGAAGGAGGGTCGCCGACGAGGAGGCGGCGCTGCAAGCAAGGACTGAAGGTTTCAACTTGGAGAGGAAGGTGGAAAGAGGGACAATTTGGCTTTTGGTAAGGGGAGGGGGCGGGGAGGTAGATATTTCCGTGGAAGCCGAAAATTAGGAATTGCTTCAGCCAGAAAACTGGCACGCAAAGTGTCATCAGACACGGTCCCTTATTCAGAACTGTGTACGATATGTGAACATCACAAACGATTCAGATAGCTTCACTCATGTGTGATGAGTTTGAACGTCAAAAGTTTTGGTTCGAATTTCCATGGTTACAGTGGTCATCCACATCATTGCATAATTTGGGTACATAAAGGAGACTACAGCACATCCACACTTCTTAATCGAGCAAGTTCAGCAATTAAACAGAGCTAGCTGACCTAAACATTACTCTAACAAATTAAAGACCGACGCTCTTAATTAAACAAAACAAAGAGTACTACTACGGCTGGTGCTCGTCAATCTCTGCCGCCGCCTCCATGTGTAGCTTGCGATCTGGGCTTGAACGGGCTCCGTCGTCGCAAGGTATGCGGCAGAGGAACGGACGACTGCTCGAACGCTCTCGACGATTGCCAGCTCTTCGGCCGTGGGTTGCCGACCATTGTCGAAGAAGCTTCGTTTGATTTGTCCGATGACCGCCAGGAGCTGGGCGTGGGCGGCCTCGACATGGTCATGGGCGACCTCCATCAGGGCTAAGGCCACCGCTGCGGAACGGACAGCTGCTGTGCCGCTCTCGCCAGTTGCTATCCCGGAGGCAGATGTTGGTTCCGCCACCTGAGAAGCAACAGCGGCCGTTTGGGCTGCCTTTGCCGCCCGGTTGCAGACTGCGGCCGCGCTCATGCACCTTGTTAGCACGCGCATGGCTACTACAGCCGCGCTCTCGCCGGAGTGGGCCACCGAAGTTGCCCTCACGACGCGGGTCCATGTGCCCATCTTTCACTGGTGACGATTGAACAGTGAAATGATATTTGGGGAGCGAGCTAGTGTGCTTGAGACGTCGGCTGTGGACTGTAGCTGACGCACCTTCTCGCGTAAGCCATAGGCGTACTATACACCGACGGTGCTTCAGGATATTTTGTGTTGTATCTCACACGGTTGGTGATAATAAACTGTGTGTGATCTACCTGATTTTTCATCTTGATTTGAATTACATAATGGGGTCACAGCGGCAATGGATGGTGTTTGAATTGCTAGACCTTTTATCTGGAGTGAAGATGCAACTATATGTGTGTCGTAAAAGAATAGGAATTATTCAGGGTTTGTTTGAACATTTTATAGATTAAATTGGTTTTCTAGCCATTTCAGGTGCACAATTCAAAATTAAACTACATGCACATGCTCCAGTGCACCAACATGTGTTGAAAAATCATATATGTGTCCATGGGTTTATGCTTATCTCCCATCCATGAAATGGGGATGAAAATCGAACACCACGGCACAGTGGCTCTCCGGCAAACGTCGACGTACTTGCTTTTGTAATTCTAGTAAATCCAAAATTCGTCCAAAATTCATGAAACTTGGCATGCTATCATGGAGCGGCATCAACATGCCGTGGTAAAAATTATGTCCCATTTGGGGCAGGTTTGGGTATAAGCTTCTCATAAACCAGAGCATCTCACAACAAGTGTGATGGTTTCGGTAGGGAACGTTTCACCTTTCTGGACGAAACGATATCCGTTGCCTCTTCTCGATTTCAAATTTTTTCCTAGTGTCAACATAGAACAACAGGAGTGTTGTGTCAATTTTTGGGATTTTTCGGGGTTCGGTTGGACATTTTTATACATTAACTGAGTTTTCTATGCATTCATCTGCATAATTCAAATTTGAACTACAGGCACATGCTCTAATGCATATAAATTAGTTGAAAATTCAAATCCGTGTCCTTGGTTGCGTCCTTAGGTCCCATGCAAGAAATGGGAATGAATATCAAACACCCTACCATCGTCACTCGGCCGCAAAGATTGAGATACCTAGTTTTTAAATTCTAGTAAATCCAAAACTCGTCTGAAATTCTTGAAACTTGGCATGCTATCATGGAGTGGCATCAACATGCCGTGGTAAAAATTTTGTCCCATTTGGGGCAGGTTTGGGTATATGCTTCTCACAAACCAGAGCTTCTCACAACAAGTATGGTGGTTTTGGTAGGGAACGTCCCACCTTTGGGGACGAAACGATATCCATTGCCTCTTATTGCTTCCAAAAAATTTCTCGTTTCAACATAGAACAACGTGAGTGTTGTGTCAATTTTTGTGATTTTTCGGGATTCGTTTGGACATTTTTATGCATTACCTAAGTTTTCCATGCATTTATGTGCGTAATTCAAATTTGAACTACACACACATCCTCCAATGCATATAAATTGGTTGAAAAATCAAAACTGTGTCCTTGGGTGCATGCTTAGGTCCCATGCAAGAAATGGGAATGAATTTCAAACACCAGGGCACTGTTGATTGTCGGCAAAACATTGAGATGCCTGGTTTTTTAATTCTAGTAAATCCAAAACTTGTCTGAAATTCATGAAACTTGGCATGCTATCATGGAGCGGCATCAACATGCCGTTGTAATTTTTTTCCCATTTGGGGCAGGTTTGGGGATATGCTTCTCACAAACCAAAGCTTCTCACAACAAGCATGATGGTTTCGGTAGGGAACGTCCCACCTTTGGGGACGAAACGATATCTATTGCCTGTTAGTGCTTTCAAATTTTTTCTCGTGTCAACATAGAACAACAGGAGTGTTGTGTCAATATTTGGGATTTTTCGGGGTTCGTTTGGACATTTTTATGCATTAACTGAGTTTTCAATGCATTTATGTGCATGATTCAAATTTGAACTACATGCACATGCTCCAGTGCATATAAATTGGTTGAAAAATCAAATATGTGTCCTTGTGTGCATGCTTATGTCCCATGCAAGAAATGGGAATGAATTTCAAACTCCATGTCACCGTTGATTGCCGCCAAAACATTGAGATACTTTATTTTAAATTCTAGTAAATCCAAAACTCATCTGAAATTCATGAAACTTGGCATTCTATCATGGAGCGGCATCAGCATGCCGTGGTAAAATTTTGGTCCCATTTGGCACAGGTTTTGGTATATGCTTCTCACAAACCAGAGCTTCTCACAACAATTATGATGGTTTCGGTAGGGAACGTCCCACCTTTGGGGACGAAATGATATCCATTGCCTCTTATTGCTTCCAAAAATTTTCTCGTGTCAACATAGCACAACAGGAGTGTTGTGTCATTTTTTGTGATTTTTCAGGGTTCTTTTGGACATTTTTATGCATTAACTGAGTTTTCAATGCATTATGTGCATAATTCAAATTTGAACGACAGGCACATGGTCTAGTGCATTTAAATTGGTTGAAAAATCAAATATGTGTCCTTGGGTGCATGCTTTGGTCCCATTCAAGAAATGAGAATGAATTTCAAACACCAGGGCACCGTTGATTGCGGCAAAACATTGAGATGCCTGGTTTTTAAATTCTAGTAAATCCAAAACTTGTCTGAAATTCATGAAACTTGGCATGCTATCATGCGGCATCAACATGCCGTGGTAAAATTTTTGTCCCATTTAGGGCAAGATTGGGTATATGCTTCTCACAAACCAGAGCTTCTCACAACAAGCATGATGGTTTCGGTAGGGAACGTCCCACCTTTTGGGACGAAACGATATCCATTGCCTCTTATTGCTTTCAAATTTTTTCTTGTGTGAACATAGAACAACAGGAGTGTTGTGTCAATTTTTGTGATTTTTCGGGGTTCGTTTGGACATTTTATGCATTAACTGAGTTTTCAATGCATTTATGTGCATAATTCAAATTTGAACTACATGCACATGCTCCGGTGAATATAAATTGGTTGAAATCAAATCTGTGTCCTTGGGTGCATGCTTAGGTCACTTGCAAGAAATGGGAATGAATTTCAAACACCAGGGCACCGTTGATTGCCGGCAAAACGTTGAGTGCTTCATTTTTAAATTCTAGTAAATCCAAAAGTCATCTGAAATTCATGAAACTTGGCATTCTATCATGGAATGACACTCGACATGCTGTGGTATTTTTCGTGTCCATTTTGAGAGAAGGTGCACTCAAATAATGATAGCCAACAAAGGCATTTTGAAAAAACAGCTACCACTTTAATATCTCAAACCGTGTGCGTTCTCTTAACCATTCACGTGATGCCACGTGTCTTGGTTTTAATGGCTGTAGGAGGTGCCGTGCGGACAACTGCTTGACCTTGACTGAACGGGAGGCGTGCGAGCGCCGTCCGGTGCGCAAGCTGACCGAGAGGCGTGCAAGCTATCCTCAAATGCGTAGGCTCACCGTGAAGCGTGCGAGCTGTATGCTGCGCGGGCTCACTGGGAAGCGAGCCCTTTGACTTCCATGGCCGCCCGCCTTGCTCGCATCCTCTGGCGCCCAAGCCGCAGTTTAATTCGGTTTTTAAATATAAAAAACTCATCGCAAAGGTTTTAGTTAGAACACCCGTATGCAAACCGACAGCTTCCCCATGAACCCAAGAGAAAATGTGCCGAGCGGGATTTTTGCAGCTCTTGGTCGCAAACGTTTTAGATAGAATACCCGTATGCAAAGTTAGAGCAGCGCAGAATTTGTGCATCCGTTCAACGCAAACGGTTGTTTTGGATGACCCGTGTGCAACCACGTAGAAATAATTTGGTAAGATTTGTCAATCCTTGTAACACTGCGATTTGTCAAAATATGAAGCTAAAAAACACTGGCAGTATCTAATTTTTGCAACTAAAATTCAGTAATTAAGCATAGATTTCATCCATAGATTAAGGAGTCGTTCTTAATTTACACAAACAGTTCAACACGACAGCTGAACCGACCAAACTTTTCCCCAATTGTTGCCAACCACGTATTGAAATAGCTAGTTCAACTATATATAGTAGCTAATTTTAAGTACGTTGTACAGTTCCACCACATCTATAGTCAGATGAACTGAACAAAATAGCCCCTAAATACTACTACTACTACTACTACTACTACTACTACTATTACTATTACTATTACTACTACTACTACTATTACTACTGCCTCTCCTCTGCTGAGCGCGCTCAGTAAGAGCCAGAGGAGGAGGAGCCTACCGATGAGCTGGGCAACCGCAATACGGTGCCTGCCACTGTTGCAGCTTTAGCGATGCTCACCTCGAACGCCCTCTGCCGCTCTAGACGACCCCTCTCGAAGCGGTGGTTCTCCTCGTAGATCTCCTGATTCCTCGCCTCTGAGGCGGCGTGTGTCACGGCCACGGTGGCAGTAAGGTTCTTTGCGTGCTCGATGAGGCGCTCCTCCTCCCCCCGCAGGAACTCGGTGTAGCGCGCAAGGTCGCTGACGCACATGCGGGCATCCACCTCCGCCTCCCGCCTTCGGGCGGCGGTGGCGGAGCGGGTGATGACCCCGACAGTCGATGGTGGGCTGGCGGCCACGGCGGCCGACGACGGGGTGGCGGCCATGACCACCACCTCCCGCCTTCGGGCCGCGGTGGCAGACCGGGTGATGGCCATAGTGGCCAGCAGTGGGGTGGCGGCCACGGCGGCTACCTCCCGCCTTTGGGCCGCGGCGGCGGAGCGGGCGATGGCCCTGGCTTTCAACGGTGGTGTGGCGGCAACGGCGGCCAGCTACAGCTGCCGACGGGCAGCGGCGGCGGAGCGTGTGGTGGGTGTTCCGCGGACACCCAACAGGGATGCCACGCGCACTACACTACGCGCGGGGACTGCACCGGCGCCATGGTGTAGCCTCCCAGCTGGAGTTGTCCTCTGATGACAGCGGAGTGGCTGAGCGACGACGACGGACCGGTGCCATTGGCGAATGTGGGAGAAGCAGACAAGATAAGCTATAGGGAGGGAGGGGAAAATGCGACGCATGACTCGCCGGCCGTGAGGGTTTTTATAGCAGGCCGGTAAGCATTGGGATTTTGGGGGATTTCACCGAGTCGGGCGGGAAGCTTGCGTGGCAACCTGCGAGGTTAAGCGGGAACGGGCTCACCGACGATTCATTGGCGCCACCGTTTGGCCGAAAGAACGCCCCCACGCACTGCGCAAGCTTGCGCTGTATGCCGTCTGCGGCAGCGGGGTGACAAGACATGCGAGAGTAGGATGAAAGGCCACGTACACATATGGTTAATAAAAAAACGTTTGTGATTTAATTACCTACGGTACCACCGCGCGTCCTGGTTTATAAGTATGATTTAACTAATAAAATACGAATGCATGTCGCCAAAGATTATATAGCTGGATTTGTATTTGAACATAGTTTCCAATTATATAACTTTTAAAACATGCATTAACATTTGTTGGTTGAATTTGAGGGCAAAGTATGGCACAGAATATAAAGGAGACTATAGACTAGACAAAGGTGGTAGCACACGGCCGTTCTCTATGCAGCGACGCAACTGTCGGCCGGCTTGTAGGCGACCATTTCTTGCGTGTTCAACTGCTCTATGTGTGTGGTTGCTTGCTGTTCAGGCGGCCACGGCGCGCTCTGCTCTCGCGTCCCTCCGGGTGCTCTGCCCTCGTCCCTCCATGCGCGCTGCCAGTGTTTGGGGCCGACGCACGATCACGCACGTTCGTGTGCAAGTGGTTGCACCGGGCGCGGCGCGATGATGCAGTTACCCGCTGCAAAAACTGCCATGCGGACGTGCCGAGAATCCATGCTGACCGGCCCCCTTTTATTCCTACAGCCATTTACCTTCATCTCTCGTCTCACATGACACAATAAGCACACCCACGAGGACACATACAGAGAGGACATCCGGCGGTTCCAATGGCGCTCCCAGCGGCCGACGACGACAACGGCGGGTACTTCACCACGCATCACATAGTGGACACCCATGTGAGGGGGAAGGCCATCTCGGTGGTGTACACGAACGATTCGGTCTCGGTGGAGAGCTCCATCCAAACTATGGAGCAGTTCCTTGCCGAGGACATGTACCGAGTGGTCGGCTTCAACCTCGAGTAAACCATCGGTTGTGCCGGGCATGATCAGAAGGTTGCCGTCGCCCAGTTGTGCATGCGACATGACGTCCTCGTCTACCACTACCACCTTGCCATAATGCCTTGCGAGCGTTTCTCCAGGTTTATCAACAGCTCCGACTACAGTTTCGCTACTGTGGACACCACCAACGATCTAAAAGCGCTCAAGGTTTCGGACTTCAAATGCCCGAATCTTGTCAACATCCAGCACCACTACAAGGTCTAGGGCAGCGACAAAAACAAACTAAACTCCTTGGTTGACCTTGGCTCGGCCATCATTGATCCCTACTACGCGAAGATGAAGGAAGAGAGCAATATGGACAAGAACGTGTGGCACAGTGTGTGGCATGAGGGACTGGATGAACAACATGTCAAGTACGCGGCCATGGACACGTACACAAGCTACGATATGTACAGGAGGATCGTTGACATGAGGGACTGTCTTCTTCCTGACCCAGACGAGGGATCGAGCCACATAGCAGTGGAGGGAGCGTCACAAGAAGTAGATGTCTAGACGGTCGTTTCTCCTACTTTAGAATGCATGCAATTGTTTGTTGAGGTGTGTGCGAATGATCTGTATAGTCACTTATGTAATTGGATGTTTATTTCAGTTATATATATACATGTTATTCTACTATAGATAGAGCAATTCACATGGCTTATTAGCAGCAATCGTCTGTGTTATTATTGGTCTACGCACACATTTCTGATTACGGACCTGTTTGCCGCGTATCACACACATCTTGTTCAGTTGAACCGTTTCCATTGTGTTTCCTAATCACACACAGTTCATCCCAGTGAACCGTATGCTGTATATCGCACATGCCTTCATCTGGCTACCTGTTTCTTTTGTTCCTCCTCATCCCAAACAGTTAATTGAGCTGAATCGTATGCCCTGCATCGCACACGCAACTAAATTCTAAACCGTGTTTGATGCATCTGTCATCGCAAATGTTTTGCACCTTTTTTGACGGGTTTTTTACACCACCGTTTGCGATTATGGCATCGCACACAGTTTCGTCGAAGGGTCTCTGATCGTAGTGTCGCGTTTGGACCATCCTGCAGTAGTGATATAGCTGACATAGTAGTTGTGGCTCAGCCACCGTTCATCATTTTTCATACATGTTACGCTAGATCATTGCACATCCTGGTACATTGCCAGAGGCATTCATATAGTCATATTTTGTCATAGGTATCAAGTTGTAATTTTTATTTCTTTCGACTTATAAGTAAATAGAAGTGTGATGATCATCATTATTCATTTTTAGAGCAGTGCCCCAGTGAGGAAAGGATGATGGAGACTATGATTACCCCACAAGTCGGGATGAGACTCCGGACAATGAGAGAAAAGGAAAAAAAGAAAAAAGAAAGAAAAGGAAAGAAAAAAAGAAATAAACAAAGAGAGAAGGGGCATTGTTAGTATCCTTTACCACACTTGTGCTTCAAAGTAGCACCATGTTTTTCGTATGGAGAGTCTCCTATGTTGTCACTTTCATATACTAGTGGGAATTTTTCATTATAGGATTAGATGCACACCCACTTAGTTTTCATATTGAGCTTTCATACACTTCTAGCTCTTAGTGCATTTGTCGCATGGCAATCCCTGCTCCTCACGTTGATACCAATTGATGGGCATCTCCATAGCCCGTTGGTTAGCCGCGTCGATGTGAGACTTTCTTGCTTTTTGTCTTCTTTATATTTACCCCTATCATCATACTCTATTCCACCCGTAGTGCTATATCCATGGCTTGCGCTCATGTATTGCGTGACGGTTGAAAAAGCTGAAGCGCGTTAAAAAGTATGAACCAATTGCTCGGCTTGTCATCGGGGTTGTGCATGATAAATACTTTATGTAAAGAAGACAAAGCATGACAAGACTATATGATTTTGTAGGGATAACTTTCTTTAGCGTTGATATTTTGAAAGACATGATTGTTTGTTGGGATGCCTGAGTATTGATGTCTTTATGTCAAATTATAAACTATTGCTTTGAATCACTTATGTCTTAATATTCATGCGATGATTAGATATATGATCAAGTTTATGCTAGGCAGCATTCCACATCAAAAATTATCTTTTTTATCATTTACCTACTCGAGGACGAGTAGGAATTAAGCTTGGGGATGCTGATACGTCTCGTCGTATCTATAATTTTTGATTGTTTCATGCCAATATTATACAACTTTTACATACTTTTGGCAACTTTTTATATGATTTATTGGACTAACCTATTGATCCAGTGCCCAGTGTCAGTTCCTATTTTCTGCATGTTTTTTGTATCGCAGAGTATCCATATCAAACGAAGTCCAAGTGCAATAGAATTTTACGAGAATTATTTTGGAACATATGTGATTTTTGGGAGTTGGAATCACCGCAAACTAAGGCCCACATAGCCCACAAGACACCAGGGCGCGCTAGAGGCCCCTGGCATGTGGTGGTGGGTTGTGCCCTCCTCGAGCGTCGATTGGAGCTCTACTTCGGGTGCAAGGAAGCTTATATCCAGAAAAAAATCGTGTTAAAACCTCAGCACATCCCGGAATATAAGAAACGGTTTTTGGCCAGATCAGGGGAACACGAAACAAAAGAGAACAGAGAGGGAGATCCAATCTCGGAGGGGCTCCCGCCCCTCCGCTGCCATGGAGACCAAGGACCAGATGGGGAACTCACCTCCCATCTATGGGGAGGCCAAGGAAGAAGAAGAAGGAGGGGGGCTCTCTCCCCCTCTCTTCCGGTGGCGCCGGAGTGCCGCCGGGGCAACGATTGGGACGGCGATCTACATCAAGAATCTTGCTACCGTCAACACCAACTCTCTCCCCCTCTATGCAGCAGTGTAACACCCCTTCTCCCGCTGTAATCTCTACTTAAACATGGTGCTCAACTCCATATATTATTTCCCAATGATATTTGGCTATCCTATGATGTTTGAGTAGATCCGTTTTGTCCTGTGGGTTAATCGTGATCTTGGCTGGTAAGATTGTATATTTTATTTATTGTGTTGTCCTACGGTGCCCTCCGTTCTCGCACAAACGTGAGGGGCCCCCACTGTATGGTGTTGCAATATGTTCATGGTTCGCTTTTGGTGGGTTGCGAGAGAGTTACAGAAGCTTAAACCCGAGTAAGTGCGGTATGACGTATGGGAGTAAAGAGGACTTGATAATTAATGCTATGGTTGGGTTTGATGACCTTAATGATCTTTAGTACTCGCGGATGCTTGCTAGGGGTCCAATCATAAGTGCATATGATCCAAGTAGAGAAAGTATGTTAGCTCATGCCTCTCCCTCATATAAAATTACAAGAATGATTACGGGTACTTGTTATCGATTGCCTAGGGACAAATAACTTTCTTGTTGACACAAACCCTTTTTCTAAACACCTAACTTTTATTATCTTGCAAAGTACTTATAGTTTTATTCTTGCAAAGTAGTTCTAGCATCACACCTAGAAAATAGTTTCATACTTGTTTTCGTTAAAGCAAACGTCAAGTGTGCGTAGAGTTATATCGGTGGTCGATAGAACTTGAGGGAATATTTGTTCTGCCTTTAGCTCCTCGTTGGGTTCGACACTCTTATTTATCGAAGAAGTCTACAAACGATCCCCTATACTTGTGGGTTATCAATGGGCCGTACCAGGCTGTCGATGGAGCCACGCGACGGGCCGCACGCAGGCAAGTCTGGGTACCCCGGTTCCCAGAATGCCGACAACCATGAATGAGCTGGCCGCGACGGTTGCTACCCCTGCGCCCGTCCCAGGTCCCATCCCTGCGCCCGCGCCAGCGACCATCCCCGTAGCATTGACGGGATGGTCGCCAAGCACCATCACAGCGCTTGAAGCTGCAGGCATCAGCGAGGTCCCCGTGGACCTGCGCGACCTCGTGCAAATGCCAGCGCTAGCGCCCAAGCCCGTGCGCGCCCCTTCACCCATCTTGGTGCCGGCCCCCATTCGTTTGCCTGCACCCGCCGCGCCAGTGCCCGTGCGGGCGCCCCTCAGCGTCATGGGATGCCGCCGTCGACCGCTACCTCGCAGCTCCGCAAGTTGCCGTCCTCCCATGGCCTGCCCGTCAATCATGCGAGGATAGGATGTTTGATTTCCAAGTGAAGAACATTTTGTGCTGCCTTGAGGACTTCAAGAACGGCGTCCTGGAGAACGACAACGACAACGCCGATGCAGCACACCGCCTCCGCCACCGTTGGAATTAGGTTTTTTGGGTTTGATGTTGTATCTTGATTGTTGGGGATATTACTACTGAGTATAAACCGGCCAGGAGGGGCCGGGTTATACCCATAATGAGTTATTCATATTGAAGCCCATGAAGACAAGGAGTATGGCGCTTTACGGAGGAGATCTAACATGAAGGCCCAGGGCCCAAAAGCGGATTAGGGCCCGTAGACATAAACCGCCATATGATATGTAACTTGTGTTGTAAGATAGGAAAGGGTAGAAACCGAGCCGAACATGTTTATGAGCCGGCCTCGGGATTCTGTAAACCGCCGGGTGTCAACCTGTGTATATAAAGGGACGACCCGGCGGCGGTTTAGGGACAAGAAACAACAACTCGAGAGCCGGGCATAGTGGATTCGCTCCCTGGTCATCAAAACCCTAGCAATTCCACATCAACTGGATTAGGCCTTTACCTTCACCGCAAGGGGCCGAACCAGTATAAACTCCTTGCGTCCTTTCTCCCGCTTTAACCCCTTTAAGTTAACTACGTTGCGATGGCTCCACGACTAAGTCCTTACATTAGGACATCTGCCGTGACAAAACCACGACAGTTGGCGCCCACCGTGGGGCTATCGCACGATGGTTTCGAGTTCTTAGAGGGCAGCTTCGAAGGGCTCAAGGGATACGCTATGGGCCAGTTGACCAAGAGTCGTCGCGGCAAGCTCTAATCGACGACGTGGGCTGGGGCCCCGAGGTCGGCTCAATTGAGTACGGGTAGCGGGTCCCCTTCGGCGGCATTCACGTTTTCATTGGCAAGATCTGCGAACCGGGCCCTGAGCCGGACAGCTGCACCGACATCGTCGAAACGGCTCAGCGTGCGAGACCCGCCCGGGTTCAGCCTGCCATGAAGCGTGCCTTCATGGGAGTCATCCACGGAGCGGAATCTGAGGTTAGATCGGCGTCTGGTGGAGAAACCGTTGTTTACTGTGATGACGAGTCGTCTACTGGAGAGACCGAGTCATTGTACCAACTGCAGGATGACCGGTTTGGGGGCTGTTCCGATGGCGACAATATTTCGGACCCCTTTGATCTACCGAGCCGGGTTGCAATCTTCATGGCCGGTACACAGCCTGCACAGCACTCTTCGACTGCAGCAGCGATGATCTCCGGGTCAGCACCAGTGACAGCAGGGGGGCAGGAGGCCCTGCGAGGCCGCCGGCTCAGGTTTTGTCGGAGTTATTCGATGCTTTGGTAACGCTACTGGCGGCAGAAGTTAACCCGGCGAATTAGGATGAGCATAACACGGAAATCGCAAAGGTGAAGGATCAGATAACTCTAGCCAAGGCAGACCTGGCAACTGAGGAGACCAGGATGGCTGCGGAGCGGGCTGAGTTGCAGGCACAGGCTTACCGGCTTATGTTGGATCAGAGCGCGTCAAATGATGTCATGACGAGAAGGTACCGGTCTCACCTGCCTCCGGTTTATGAGGCAAGGAATCTCTTTAACATGCCAGGAGCAGGAACCAGTAACCAGCCAGTGGTAGACCGGGTGGAGGCACCTGGAACGGGGGCGCCGGTTCAGCCACGCACGATGGATCCGCCTCATCAGAACAATGTCCTGTCGCAGCACGTTTCAACGCCTCCGGGTCATTACTCTGAGCCGTTGGACAACATCGTTGCTGCCGCTTCACGATTGGCAGCTCTCCCGATCGAAGGCGAGTCTCCAGTAGCAGCTGAAACACGACGAGCTAGAGAGCTCCTTCAAACAGCTTTGACTTAGTAGCAGGCCTATTCATACAGCCGCGAGAGGATTCATTCCACCCCTCGCCCAAGCCAGGGTTATAGCAGGCATATGGATGAACCGGCCGTGTCGAGCAGTGCGCGGAATCGTAATCCGCCTCGTGGCCACAATCTGGCGGGTGGCGGTGTTGATGCTCAGAACGTGGTGGACCAAGGAAGAGCACATCGAGAAGCCGAGTTAGCGGCGCAGTACACGACCCGTCGTCAGCTTACTTCGGTTCGTCCGACAACTTCGGTAGAGCCAGGAGTTACCTCCAGTTCTTTGGGGGTGTCGTGTCTCACCCCGGCTTTATATAATGTACAACTGCCCAAGGATTTCAAGGGTCCACGTAAAGCGCCCAATTACACTACCGACTTATCCCCTGAGTCATGGTTCGAAAGCTATGAGATGGCGATGAAGATGCTGGATGTGGATGATGCGGCATGTGCTAAATATTTCACCATCATGTTGGAGGGAACAGCTCGCACTTGGTTGAAAAACTTGCCAGCTAACTCCATTGGGTCATGGGCCGAGTTAAGGGCCCGGTTTATCCAGAAATTCAAGGAAACGTGCAAGCAGCCCATGTCAATTATGGACTTAGCTGCCTGTGTCCAAGAGGAAGGAGAATCGACAACCCATTGGGTGCGCCGGGTTTCAGAAATCTTGCATTCATCGGACCGCATCAACGCTGATACAACAGTTTTAACGTTGGAAGGCAATTGTCGGTTCGCGCCTCTGAAGCTGAAGTTGGGACGGCTCAAGCATCATTGCAATGACATGCGGACGCTTATGGCAGCTTTGGTTAAGTATGCCGACTCTGATAGTACCAAGGACCCTGAGTCTGACGATGAAAAGCCGGGAAAGGGAAAGAAGAGTGGCAGCACCAAAGGGCAGCAGCATAACCTGGTGGGTCATGGAAACAGCGATAAGCGTAAAGCGGATAACAGTTTAGATTTTGTGGCTAACACCAACACGCAGGATAATGGTCAGCGTCGTAAGGGTAAACCGGCCCCGCGGAGTGGAGGATCAGGTCCCAATCTTGAGCGCATGTTAAACCAACCTTGCCCAAAGCACGGGTCGCGAGAAAGGCCAGCCACGCACCTCTGGAAGGATTGCTTTATTATGCGGGAGTTCAAAAATTCGGATCTTTTCCGATATGATCATGGACCGTCCGGCGGTTCAGGACCCGGTTCTCATGGGCCGGGCTATGGTGGAGGCAGTTCTGGCTCAGGATTTCAAGGTAATCAAAGCGGACTTGGCAATCAAGGCAGGCAGGGCAGCCAGGGTGGTTATCATCATCAGGGGAGTCAGCAGCAGCTGCAGTCGGGTTACCAGAGCAACCCGAAGTAGTTGAATAGTGGGCAGTATCATGTCTTCACCACTAGCCTGTGCAAGCGCGATCAGAAGCTTCATAAAAGGGCAGTGAACTCCGTTGAACCGGTGGTGCCCCGTTACTTGCGCTGGTCTGAACATCCCATTGTGTGGAGTCGAGAGGATCATCCGCCCCGGGTTGATAATTCGGGTCATCTGGCATTGGTGGTGGCGCCTCAGGTTAGAGGGTATAAGTTCACCAAAGGTGCTCATGGATGGAGGGAGTAGTATCAATATTCTTTATTATGAAACCTTCCGTCGCATGGGGTTGACAGATAAAAATTTTAAACCGTCAAACACCTTTTTCATGGTGTGGTGCCTGGTAAATCGGCGTATCCAGTTGGTAAGATAACTCTGGAGGTTGCTTTTGGGGATGATATGATTCGAGATCAGAGACATTGACCTTTGAAGTGGTAAAAATCAAGAGCCCGTATCATGCCTTGTTTGGACGGCCGGCTTATGCTAAGTTCATGGCAAGGCCCTATTATGTTTATCTGCAGCTCAAGATGCCGGGTCATAAGGGGAACATCACGGTACATGGGAGCCATAAGATCGCTTTGGAATGTGAAGAAGGTGATGTGGCTTATGCTGAGTCGGTTTGTGCAACAGAGGAGTTGAAGTTCTACAAAGACAATGTTGATCCAGCGGATATGACCTCTTTGAAAAAGCCAACTACAGAGCATGATCCGGCCTTGAAGTTTAAATCGGCTGATGAGACTAAGCTGGTTGATTTCGTTCCTGGTGATTCATCCAAGCAGTTTAGCATCAGCGCTAACTTGGATCCGAAATAGGAAAGCGCGCTCATCGAGTTCATCCGTGAGAACCGGGACATCCGTGAGAACCTTCTGACATGCCAGGTGTAACGAGGGAACTCGCTGAGCACACTCTTAATATCGATCCCAAGTTTAAACCGGTCAAGCAGTTTCTCCGCCGCTTCAATGAAGAACGACGCAAGGCCATTGGTGAGGAGGTAGCCAGGCTCTTGGCAGCTGGGTTTATCATTGAAGTATTTCATCCTGAATGGTTGGCTAATCCGGTGCTAGTACTTAAGAAGAATGGCACTTGGCGTATGTGTGTGGACTACACAGATTTGAACAAGGCTTGTCCAGCGGATCCTTTTGCTCTGCCTCATATTGATCAAATCATTGATGCTACAGCGGGTTGTGAGCGTTTGAGTTTTCTGGACGCTTATTCGGGTTATCATCAGATTAAAATGGCAGTTAAGGACCAGGAGAAGACAACTTTTATAACTCCCTTTGGAGCCTTCTGCTATGTATCTATGCCTTTTGGGCTCAAGAGTGCCCAGGCGACTTATCAGCGCTGTGTGCAGAATTGTCTTCATAATCAGATCGGGCGCAATGTTCATGCTTATGTGGATGATATTGTGGTGAAGTCCAGGAAAGAGGAGACGTTGATATATGATTTGAAGGAGACTTTTGATAATCTTCGGGTTTATAAAATGATAATCCGGCAGGTACCATTAGCACAGCTCAAAATACTGCTCGGGGGCTCTTTGCTTCTCAAAGAACAAAGAGTCTACACCCTTGTAATAGGCTACCAAGCCAGGCTTGGAAGCCAGGTGTATTCACCTAAAACCCCAGGTTATCCAGCCTTTTTTAAGTAAGCCACTCCGTCCAGGCAATCCTGGTATGACCCGTCGAACGTTTGGCAAGTCAATCTTATACAGACCCTGAACTTGTCAAAGTTAAAATGACGATTGGTTAATGTGAGGTCCATCTTAAAAGGCTTTGTAAAATGGTTTAACTCAGTGGCCTAGCAGCCCTTGAAAAGCCTCGATTTTGGGCCTGGCAGCCCATGAAAAGCCTCGCATGTTCTTTTTTTTATTTGCCATGTTTTTTCTCCTTTGATGAGCTTTATAATATCTTATGATAAACCCGCGTTTATTGACCCGGCCTGGTTTCGACTATAAGTCGCCAGTATTATATATGGTTACTCCGGTGTTTATTACAACCCAGTACGGTTTTATTATAAACCGGCAAAACATGGGAGGACTTATCCATACTCAAGATTTGGGTTATCACCCTTACTACAAAACGTTGGTAAACCAACGATGTGATTCAATGTCATAGGTATCATCTATTTCATATTTGATTATTTTTAAATACAACCTTGGTTATAAACCTGGCTATACGTTTGGGCATCATGACCCGTCCGGCGGTAAACCGCCAGGACACTTTCAATTTATTGTATGCAGGAACAACTTGAACAAACTGCTACGGATTATGAGCAGACATAATATATCCTAAGCATGGCGGATTAACAATGTCATGCAAAATAAATTTGCACGACGGCATAGCAGACCAAGTGTTTAAGCTAGCCTATTACAAGGCGCTTTGATGCCCAAAAGGATAATTGTTTTTCAATCAAGGGTTGCAGTGTGCAGAAAGATAAACCGGCTTCCGGTTCATGCGTTATCGCCAGGTTGACTTGAAGGTTGTGGATCATCCTGCGCCGGTTCATCCTCCTCCTCTCCACCCAGTGGTTGGAAGTCAGTGGTTGCCCAGTTGATTCCAGTTAAGGCCTTGAATACAGCGTCATCAGTTATAAGGGTGGAAGGTTCAACATCAGGGGCGTAAGTATGCTTACGGATTGGAGGAATAAGCGTTGGAGTGTCATAGGTTGGCGTATTGACTCTCTTATTATCAGCATCATAGATCGATTGATAATGAGAAAGATCAGTTTCTTCGGCCAGCTTGCTAGCCAAGGGGTGCATTTCCCTCGTCAAAGCTCGGAGATCATCATTATCAAAATCTGATCCGTCCTCCCTTAAGCTTGGATAGCCATTCCACACGTCAGTCGGATCAAGATCAGGTACCCACGCTTTGGCCCGAGTTAGGGCTGTCAGAGCACCTGCCCTTGCAGCGGATCTCTTTAGCTCTTCAAACCGGGCAGGCATAATTGACAATCTATGAAGCGTCTCCTTGATCAAGGTCGGGGGCGGTTTATTGTGGGAAGCCGTGCAGATAATCTGTTGTGCACCGGTATAAAGTTGCTCTATGAGAGTATAGGCAGCTTTCAACTTTTTCCGCACGTCTGAGCCAAGGTGAGCGATGCGGGGTCTTGCATTATACACAATAATCAGTAAACCGGCAGATTTATAGACATTCCATGCTAAAGGGTTATGAAGAGGTTTGTTACCGAAAACAGCAGAAGTCATGGCATCTATTTGCCGCTTCAAACCAGTCAGCTCTTCTACCACCGGGTTATGGGCTGCTTCTGCATCTTCAACTCTCTTTTGCAATGTGGTTTTCTCTATGTCCCAATCCTCCCGCGCCTTCTTGAAACTCTCCTTCAGCTTCTCCATGGCTGTTAAGGCACTGGTCAGCTCATCTTTGGCTTTGGAGGTTTCTGCTTGTTGAAACTTGATGTTTTCTTGGAGATCAGTGGTTTGGGATTCCTTTTTGCTCAGCTCAGCCTATAAGAGACATACATATCATGAGTTGGCAGCACATATTTGAAGTACCAAGCACATAACAAGTTATACACTTGGTACTTGTGGGCTAATGCCTATTTGCTTGTTATCAGAAATTTTTACAAGTCCCAAGCTCAATACAAGTATTATTCCTGGCACTTGGGGGCTAATGTATATTTGCTCAACATAACATTATGGGTATTCTCCCATTAGTCAGTGGACGATTGGTATACAACAAAATTCAGCAAAGAAATTTGGCAGGATATAAGTTCTGGTTCATTTTGAGAAAATAAGCCGGCCCTTGGGGGCTACATAGGCGAAAGTTGCAAGATTAATATTCTAAAGTCCCGGTTCATCTTGAAAAGATAAACCGGCCCTTGGGGGCTACGCAAGCAAAGTTGAGATATTACAAAGTCCTGGGGTACAATGATATCATAAACCGGCCCTTGGGGGCTACTGGAGTTGGTATTAGAAATTGAACTCAAGAGAGAACCAGTTATGCAGAGTTAAACAACATTTACCTCATATCGCTCTTTCATCAGGTTCACTAAACTGGCTTCATAGTCGCGGCTTGTGTACAGACGGTTCAAAAAGCCAGAATGAATGTCTTGGGCGTTGAGGTGGGCGTAGCTGGACAAATCTGTATTCCACTTGCCTTTGTTCATAGCAGAAACTTCTTCCTTGGCACTATACTTTGATAAAGCGACAGGATTGCCAGGGGTGGTGTGGCCGAAGCCAGTAATCATAACATCATCCTCCTTGTCATCAGCAGCCTTCACTGGACTTGATGGTTTTTCAGCAGCCTTAACTAGACTTGACGGTTTATCAGCAGTTCGGACCGGGCTTGTCGGTTTATCAGCATGGCCCGTTGGATCAACTTCCACTTGTTCAACAACAAAGTCATGATCTTGTAGTGGCGGATCATCAAGCATGGCGTCAGCATTTGTTTCTCCTGGTTCTGGAGTTCTCTCTGGTTCAGTGACCACATTGTCATCAACCGGTTTATTTGCTGGGTATAGGCTTGGCACTGAGAAGAACAAGTATAAAGATCAATACATCGGGCAAATATAAGGTGTTAAAGGTAAATTTAAAGCATAACTCACCCAGGAACCCTTTTGAGGGTTGGAAGTTGTGTGGCCGTTGACTCGCGAG
Source organism: Triticum aestivum (assembly GCF_018294505.1). Taxonomy (NCBI): domain Eukaryota; kingdom Viridiplantae; phylum Streptophyta; class Magnoliopsida; order Poales; family Poaceae; genus Triticum; species Triticum aestivum. The sequence goes on along the minus strand of NC_057802.1, from coordinate 250,575,790 downwards.
ATGATGAGTGAGGTGTTCCCTGATAATTTGAATCGGACGGATTAAGAGATTGTCGGAAATAATCCGCCTTAGGATAAGAAATATCAGAAGTATATGAGACCTCGGATCGACGTTTCCGGGCTGGAGTGTTCGGTAAACTGGCTGAAGTAACTACTTGGTCGTTGTGCCGGGTTGTGCGGTGAGCTTCGTGTTGCTGCTTCTTCAAAAGAAAGTTTGGGTCCAAGTGAGCTAGGGGGTGAGAAAATCTTGCTTTCCGGTTTGCTTGACGGATTTTCTGTGTTGGCAGTGGATCCGAACCGGAGGAAAGAATAATTACCTCTACATCGTCAGCTTGGCTGCCTTCAGTGTCATCCTGATAATAGTCATTGTCAATGAGGTGTATGAAAAAAGAACCAAGAGAATAAAGTTCTACCTCTAATTCTGGATTATCCAGATCATCATCAACATTTGGTTCAGAGGATTCAGTGGTTCTCTTCTTGGCAGGTTTTTTTAATAACCTTAGTCTTGGGGCGAGTTGTGTTTGCCGGTTTATCTGGTGGTTTCTTCTTCCATAACGGATCATCGCCCTGTCAAAGATGGACAAAATTTTGAGGGAATATTTAAAAGGATTAGGCTAAAACAAAAGTTATATGATTCTTACAGCTGGCGGTTTATTGGAAGCGCAGAAAGGACTTAGCCCTGTCTTGATGCAAATAGCCTCCGGTTCATTCAATATTTTCTTGACAGCCTCAGTAATTTTAGCTTCTGTTAGTTGAATGTCAATATGCCGTTGAGGGTCTTTCAAGTCCCCTGTGTACTCGCACATTAAACCGGGGCATCGGCTTAAGGCAGAATGCTCCAGGAGATCCAGCAACGGACAAAGTCAACACCTGTTAACCCGTTCGCAATGAAGGCCCGAAGCTTTGAAAGCTGTGGTGCATACTTGGATCGTTCTTTGGCGCTAAGTCGTTGGGGAAATGGATGTGTGTTGGTAAGCCGGTGAGGACGATAACCCGGCAGAGGATTCTCATCAGTTGGAGACGTGTCTCAGCAATAAAACCAAGTATGATTCCAGTCCTTGGGGTGACTATGATGCTTGGCGTGAGGGAAGCTGACATCTTTCCTCTTTGGATTGCCATCCCGCCAAGTTCAGTATTGGGTCCGTCTGTAAATTCTGTATGACGGTTTAAATAGAAGAAATCCCTAAACAGTTCAACCGTGGGCTCCTCTTGCAGATAAGCCTCACAAAATACTTGAAAGTTGCAAACATTGGACACAGAGTTTGGTCCAATATCTTGAGGATGGAGTTGGAAGCTAGCAAGCACATCACAGAAATTTTTTGATCCGGGAGGGCTAAACCCTCGACCCAGATGGTCAACGAACACGATTACTTCTCCATCCTTGGGCTCAGGAGGATTTTCTGGACCAGGAGCCCTCTAGTGGATGACTTCTTTATTTGCTAAAGCGTCGGTTGTGACACATCTGTTTAGTTGCTCTTCAGTAATCCGGGAGGGGACCCAGTTACAGGCATAAAATTGTTTGGCCATTTCAATGAAAAGCTGGAAAAAGATCAATGCCGGTTTAAGATTCATGACTGACAAGTATAAAGCGACGCAAGATCAGAAGGAGAAAACATTGAGGCGTATACACATTGTTAAACCGGAGTCTGACATTGGAAGGTTAAAGGAATCGGCGGTTTAAAAGAGGTCTAATGGTACCTGCCGGATTATCATTTTATAAAATTAAACTGCCTATACAGGTACGGAAGGTACAGATCTGAAATAACTAAATGATGGAAAAACAGATTTCATAAATTGGCATCACAAATTTGGATCTACCATGTGTCAGAAAATGGAAAATTATTCAGGGTTAAATATTCTGATACTTGAACAGTCAAGGGATCCAGATGGGATTTTCTGCTATAGAGAGATGCACTAATGGAAAACGACTACAGATATCACTAAACGGAGGAAAAAAGTTAAGGTTTGAATCTAAGAGCCATGGCACAGTGATGAACACTGACGAACTCCGATGAACACTGAAACCCTAATGACAGATCTAGGGTGGAAGGAAAGAGGACTTACCAGTGTCACAGGAGCAGCGGAGAGGCATCGCGGTTCTCTGGTTCGATCAGGGTGATGCAGCGGCCGCTGTTGGGGCAGAAGTGAAGGTCGACGGCGCCGGCAGAGCTCGAGGGCTAGGTCGACGCAAGGAAGGGGACGATGTGAAGAGGCACGAGGGGGAAAGATGAAAATGACCCTCGACCTTATTTATAAGGCGAAGGGATAAGCGACAGGCGCGAGAATCGAGGAGCCCAACAATTGGATATGTGACAGAGTTGTCGCCTCGATTGCCGGAGGCTCATTAATGAAGGTGAGATATATGCCATTTTTAATAACAGATGACGTCATGGCGGTTTAATATAATCTTGGAAGATGACATCATGGCGGATTACAAGGTTTATGCGAAGGTGCTAAAGGACGAATTTTCCTAAGTATTAAAGATTGACATGAACAGGTTCAAATCAATCTGGGGCCTAATGTTGGGGATATTACTACTGAGCATAAACCGGCCAGGAGGGGCCAGGTTATACCCATAATGAGTTATTCATATTGAAGCCCATGAAGACAAGGAGTATGGCGCTTTACGGAGGAGATCTAACACGAAGGCCCAGGGCCCAAAAGCGGATTAGGGCCCGTAGACATAAACCGCCATATGATATGTAACTTGTGTTGTCGGATAGGAAAGGGTAGAAACCGAGCTGGACACGTTTATGAGCCGGCCTTGGGATTTTGTAAACCGCCTGGTGTCAACCTGTGTATATAAAGGGACGACCCGGCGGCGATTTAGGGACAAGAAACAACAACTCGAGAGCCAGGCATAGCGGATTCGCTCCCTGGTCATCGAAACCCTAGCAATTCCACATCAACTGGATTAGGCCTTTACCTTCACCGGAAGGGGCCGAACCAGTATAAACTCCTGGCGTCCTTTGTCCTGCTTTAACCCCTTTAAGTTAACTACGTTGCGATGGCTCCACGAGTAAGTCCTTACATTAGGACATCTACCGTGACAAAACCACGACATTGATCGTATCAAAATAAAGTCTCACTGTGACTGAATGAAACCTATGGTTTGAACAAACTTGCATTTTTCTCTCTGAATGTACATACTTATCAAACAATTTTTTTTAAACATCAATGGTTTTAAAATTTAAAACACTCATCGCAAACGTTTTAGATAGAACACCCATATGCAAACCGACAGCTTCCCTAGTAAGCCAAGGGAAAATGTGCCGTGCAGGATTTGTGCAGCTCTTCATCGCAAACGTTTTAGGTAGAACACTCGTACGCAAAGCGAGAGCTATGGTCCTTCCCCAGTAAGCCAAGGGAAATTTTGCCATGCAGGATTTGTGCATCTCTTCATTGAAAATAGTTTAGATTGAAGACGGTATGCAAAGCGAGAGCTATGCTTCCTTCGCCACTAAGCCAAAAGAAAATCTAGCTCACAAGAGTTGTACATCCATTCAACACAAACGATTTTCTTGGATGACCCGTGTGCAATGACATACAGACAATTTGGTAAGATTTGCATCTGTCATATTGGGTATATTACCATTTGTCAAACTAGAAAGACTGACATTTGTAGATCTAGTAACATTGCCCTTTGTCAACCTTGTAAGATGATACGTCCATTTTGCATCATGCTTTTATATCGATATTTATTGCATTATGGGCTGTTATTAAACGTTATGTCACAATACTTATGCCTATTCTCTCTTATTTTAAAAGGTTTACATAGGGAGGGAGAATGCCGGCAGCTGGAATTCTGGGCTGGAAAAGGAGCAAATATTAGAGACCTATTCTGCACAACTCCAAAAGTCCTGAAACTCCACGAAATTTATTTTTGGAAATAATAAAAAATACTGAGCGGAAGAAATACGTTAGGGGGGCCACCACCTGTCCACGAGGGTGGGAGGCGCGCCCTACCCCCTGGGCGCGCCCCCTGCCTCGTGGGCCCCCCGTTGGTCCTCCGGTGGCCATCTTCTACTATATGAAGTCTTTCGTCCGAAGAAAAATCAGAAGCAAGCTTTCGGGACGAGACTCCGCCGTCACGAGGCGGAACCTTGGCGGAACCAATCTAGGGCTCCGGCAGAGCTGTTCTGTCGGGGACACTTCCCTCCGAGAGGGGGAAATCATCGCCATCGTCATCACCAACGCTCCTCTCATCGGGAGAGGGCAATCTCCATCAACATCTTCACCAGCACCATCTCCTCTCAAACCCTAGTTCATCTCTTGTATCCAATTCTTGTCTCCATGTCCGGGATTGGTACCTGTGGTTGCTAGTAGTGTTGATTACTCCTTGTAGTTGATGCTAGTTGGTTTATTTGGTGGAAGATCATATGTTCAGATCCTATATGCATATTAATACTCCTCTGATTATGAACATGAATATGCTTTGTGAGTAGTTACGTTTGTTCCTGAGGACATGGGAGAAGTCTTGCTATTAGTAGTCATGTGAAATTGGTATTCGTTCGATATTTTGATGGGATGTATGTTGTCTATCCTCTAGTGGTGTTATGTGAACGTCGACTACATGATACTTCACCATTATTTGGGCCTAGAGGAAGGCATTGGGAAGTAATAAGTAGATGATGGGTTGCTAGAGTGGCAGAAGCTTAAACCCTAGTTTATGTGTTGCTTCGTAAGGGGCTGATTTGGATCCATATGTTTCATGTTATGGTTAGGTTTACCTTAATACTTTTGTTGTAGTTGCAGATGCCTGCAATAGAGGTTAATCATAAGTGGGATGCTTGTTCAAGTAAGAACAACACCCAAGCACCGGTCCACCCACATATCAAATTATCAAAGTACCGAACGCGAATCATATGAACGTGATGAAAACTAGCTTGACGATAATTCCCATGTGTCCTCGGGAGCGCTTTTCTCCATATAAGAGTTTGTCCAGGTTTGTCCTTTGCTACAAAAAGGATTGGGCCACCTTGCTGCTCTTTATTTACTTTTATTACTTGTTGCTCGTTACAAATTATGCTATCACAAAACTATCTGTTACCTACTATTTCAGTGCTTGCAGAGAATACCTTGCTGAAAACCGCTTATCATTTCCTTCTGCTCCTCGTTGGGTTCGACACCCTTACTTATCAAAAGGACTACGATAGATCCCCTATACTTGTGGGTCATCAAGACTCTTTTCTGGCGCCGTTGCCGGGGAGTGAAGCGCCTTTGGTAGGTGGAATTTGGTAAGGAAAAATTTATATAGTGTGCTGAAATTTACTATCACTTGTTACTATGGAAAGTAATCCTCTGAGGGGCTTGTTCGGGGTATCTTCACCGCGACCAGTAGTGCAAAGAGTTGCTCCTCAACCTATTGAACCTACTGAAAATGAAAATGTTCACTTTGAAATTCCTTCGGGTATGTTAGAAAAACTGCTAGCTAATACTTTTGCAGGAGATGGAACAAAGCATCTTGATGAGCACCTAATATATGTGGATGAAGTTTGTGGATTATTTAAGATTGCAGGTGTGCCCAGTGATTTTGTTAAGAAGAAGGTCTTCCCTTTATCTTTGAAGGGAGATGCATTGACATGGTATAGGCTATGTGATGATACGTGATCATGGAACTACAAACGATTGAAATTGGAATTTCATCAGAAGTTTTATCCTATGCATCTTGTTCATCGTCATCGCAATTATATATATAATTTTTGGCCTCGCGAAGGAGAAAGCATCGCTCAAGCTTGGGGGAGGCTTAAATCAATGTTATATACATGCCCCAATCATGAGCTCCCAAGATAAATAATTATTCAAAGTTTTTATGCTCGGCTTTCTGATAACAATCGCACTATGCTCGATACTTCTTGCGCTGGCTCTTTTATGATGAAGACTGTTGAATTCAAATGGGATTTATCGGAAAGAATTAAACGCAACTATGAAGATTGGGATCTCGACGAAGGTAAGGAGTCAGGTATGACACCTAAGTTTGATTGTGTTAAATCTTTTATGGATACCGATGTTTTCCGTAAGTTTAGCACTAAATATGGACTTGACTCTGAGATAGTAGCTTCATTCTGTGAATCTTTTGCTACTTATGTTGATCTCCCCAAGGAGAAGTGGTTTAAATATCATCCTCCCATAGAAGTAAAAGTAGCTGCACCTACTAAAGTTGAAGAAAAGACTATCACTTATAATGATCCTATTGTTCCTACTTCTTATGTTGAGAAACCACCTTTCCCTGTTAGGATAAAGGATCATGCTAAAGCTTCAATTGTGGTTCGTAAAAGCAATATTAGAACTTATACACCTCCTGAGCAAATTAAAGTTGAACCTAATGTTGCTATTGTTAAAGATCTCTTGTCTAATAATATTGATGGGCATGTTATTTATTTCTGTGAGGAAACTGCTAGAATTGCCAAACCTTGTGCTAAAGATAAACATAGACCTGTGGTAGGCATGCCTGTTATTTCTGTTAAAATAGGAGATCATTGTTATCATGGCTTATGTGATATGGGTGCTAGTGCTAGTGCCATACCTATTGACTTATACAAAGAAATTAAGCATGATATTGCACCTGCTGAGTTAGAAGATATTGATGTCACAATTAAACTTGCCAACAGAGGTACTATTTCACCAATGGGAATTGTTAGAGATGTTGAAGTCTTGTGTGGGAAAACTAAATACCCTGCTGATTTTCTTGTTCTTGGTTCCCCACAAGATAGCTTTGTCCCATTATATTTGGTAGACCCTTCTTGAACACCGTTAATGCTAGGATAGACTGCGAAAAGGATGTTGTTACTATTGGTCTAGGTGATATGTCTCATGAGTTTAATTTTTCTAAATTTCGTAGACAACACCGTGAAGAGGAATTACCTAGTAAGGATGAAATTATTGGTCTTTCTTCTATTGTCGTGCCTCCTAGTGATCCTTTAGAACAATATTTGCTAGACCATGAAAATGATATGTTTATGAATGAAAGAAGGGAAATAGATGAGGTATTCTTTAAACAGGAACCCATCCTGAAACACAATTTGCCTGTTGAAATCCTAGGGGATCCTCCTCCACCTAAGGGTGATCCCGTGTTTGAGCTCAAACCATTACCTGATACTCTTAAATATGCTTATATTGATGAGAAAAAGATATATCCTGTTATTATTAGTGCTAACCTTTTAGAGCATGAAGAAGAGAGATTATTGAAAACTCTGAAGAAGCACCGCGCTGCTATTGGATATACTCTTGATGATCTTAAGGGCATTAGTCCCACTCTATGTCAACATAAAATAAATTTGGAGGAAGATGCCAAACCAGTTCGTGATCATCCACGACGGCTGAATCCTAAGATGAAGGAAGTGGTAAGAAAAGAAATACTAAAGCTCCTTGAGGCAGGTATAATTTATCCCGTTGCTAATAGTCAGTGGGTAAGTCCTGTCCATTGTGTCCCTAAGAAGGGAGGTATTACTGTCGTTCCTAATGATAAAGATGAGTTGATCCCGCAAAGAATTATTACAGGTTATAGGATGGTAATTGATTTCCACAAATTAAATAAGGCTACTAAAAAAGATCATTACCCCTTACCTTTTATCGATCAAATGCTAGAAAGATTATCTAAACATACACATTTTTGCTTTCTAGATGGTTATTCTGGTTTCTCTCAAATACCTGTGTCAGCCAATGATCAATCAAAGACTACTTTTACTTGCCCTTTTGGTACTTTTGCTTATAGACGTATGCCTTTTGGTTTATGTAATGCACCTGCTACCTTTCAAAGATGCATGATGGCTATATTCTCTGACTTTTGTGAAAAGATTTGTGAGGTTTTCATGGACGACTTCTCCGTCTACGGATCCTCTTTTGATGATTGCTTAAGCAACCTTGATCGAGTTTTGCAGAGATGTGAAGAAACTAATCTTGTCTTGAATTGGGAAAAGTGGCACTTTATGGTTAATGAAGGTATTGTCTTGGGGCATAAAGTTTCTGAAAGAGGTATTGAGGTTGATAAAGCCAAGGTTGATGCTATTGAAAAGATGCCATGTCCCAAGGACATCAAAGGTATAAGAAGTTTTCTCGGTCATGCCGGGTTTTATAGGAGGTTCATTAAGGACTTCTCAAAAATCTCTTGGCCTCTGACTAATTTATTACAAAAAGATATACCATTTGTCTTTGATGATGATTGTGTAGAAGCATTTGAAATACTTAAGAAAGCATTGATCTCTGTACCTATTGTTCAGCCACCTGATTGGAATTTACCCTTTGAAATTATGTGTGATGCTAGTGATTATGCTGTAGGTGCTGTTCTAGGGCAAAGAGTTGATAAGAAGTTAAATGTTATCCAATATGCTAGTAAGACTCTAGATAATGCTTAGAGAAATTATGCTACTACTGAAAAGGAATTCTTAGCAGTCGTATTTCCTGTGATAAGTTCAGACCTCATATAGTTGATTCTAAAGTAACTATTCACACGGATCATGCTGCTATTAAATATCTTATGGAAAAGAAAGATGCTAAACCTAGACTTATTAGATGGGTTCTCTTGCTACACGAATTTGATTTGCATATTGTTGATAGAAAAGGAGCTGAGAACCCCGCTGCAGACAACTTGTCTAGGTTAGAGAATGTTCTCGATGACCCACTACCTATTGATGATAGCTTTCCGGATGAGCAATTAAATGTCATAAATGCCTCTCGTACTACTCCATGGTACGCTGATTATGCTAATTATATTGTTGCTAAATTTATACCACCTAGTTTCACATACCAGCAAAAGAAAAAGTTTTTCTACGATTTGAGACATTACTTTTGGGATGACCCACATCTTTATAAAGAAGGAGTAGATGGTGTTATTAGACGTTGTGTACCTGAGCATGAACAGGAACAGATCCTACGCAAGTGTCACTCCGAAGCTTATGGAGGACACCATGCTGGAGATAGAACTGCACATAAGGTAGGTATTGCAATCCTGTTTTTTTGGCCTACTCTCTTCAAGGATGCCCGTAAGTTTGTCTTATCTTGTGATGAATGTCAAAGAATTGGTAAGATTAGTAGACGTCAAGAAATGCCTATGAATTATTCACTTGTTATTGAACCGTTTGATGTTTGGGGCTTTGATTATATGGGACCTTTTCCTGCCTCTAATGGATACACACATATTTTAGTTGCTGTTGATTACGTTACTAAGTGGGTAGAAGCTATTCCAACTAGTAGTGCTGATCATAACACCTCTATTAAAATGCTTAAGGAAGTTATTTTTCCGAGGTTTGGAGTCCCTAGATATTTAATGACTGATGGTGGTTCACAGTTTATTCATGGTGCTTTCCGTAAAATGCTTGCTAAATATGATGTTAATCATAGAATTGCATCTCCTTATCACCCGCAGTCTAGTGGTCAAGTAGAATTGAGTAATAGAGAGCTCAAATTACTTTTGCAAAAGACTGTTAATAGATCTAGAAAGAATTGGTCCAAGAAACTTGATTATGCACTATGGGCCTATAGAACTGCATATAAAAATCCTATGGGTATGTCTCCGTATAAAATGGTTTATGGAAAAGCATGTCACTTACCTCTCGAACTAGAACATAAGGCATATTGGGCTATTAAAGAGCTCAATTATGATTTCAAACTTGCCGGTGAGAAGAGGTTATTTGACATTAGCTCACTTGATGAATGGAGAACCCAAGCTTACGAAAATGCCAAATTGTTTAAAGAAAATGTTAAAAGATGGCATGACAAAAGAATACAAAAGCGTGAGTTTAATGTAGGTGAGTATGTATTGCTATACAACTCTCGTTTAAGATTTTTTGCAGGAAAACTTCTCTCTAAATGGGAAGGCCCTTACGTTATCGAGGAGGTCTATCATTTCGGTGCCATAAAAATCAACAACTTCGAAGGCACAAATCCGAAGGTGGTGAACGGTCAAAGAATCAAACATTATATCTCAGGTAATCCTATAAATGTTGAAACCTGTTATTGAAACCGTAACCCCGGAGGAATACATAAGGGACACTTTCCGGAACGTTTCAGACTCCGAAAAGGAATAGGTATGTGGTACGGTAAGTAAATCGACTCCAAAACAGTTCTAAAGGCAATTTTTCTCCGTTTTGGAATATTTAGAAAAATAGAAAAATAAGAAGCAGTCCAGGAAGGACACGAGGCCTCCACGAGGGTGGAGGGCGTGCCCTACCCCCCTGGGCGCGCCCCCCTACCTCGTGGGCACCTCATGTGCTCTCCGGACTCCGTTTTCTTACACGATACGTATTTTGGTCGGTAAAAAATCATTATATAATCTCCCGAAGGTTTGTATCACGCAAATATCCTCTGTTCTTGTTTCGAGCTGTCCTGCTGCAGATTAGAGCAACATGTCGTCCCAGGATTTGGAAGGAGAAAGCTATGTGGCTGATTACCTTGCAGATCCTAAGGTCTATGGAGATGTGGAGCATTGTTGTTGGACTACGGAGGAAGAAGAGGACTATGAACCCAAGAGAAAGGAGGAGACGAGCTCAGATGAAGATGAAGTCCCATTACCTCAACCTGGGGACATGCATGTGGAGTTCAAAAAGTCAAGCCTCCCTGATAGGGCAAAGAAACTTAAGATCGAGTTTATCCCTTTTCGTCTCTTGCAGGAAAACAAGCAGGAACTATGCAAAAGGATATTAAGCTTGGAGGAGGAGATTGATGACTTGAGGGATCAAAATTCTGTCCTCAAGCGCAAATTAAGGAAGAAGCCTACGCCATCAACTAAACCATCAGCACCATCTTCTTTGCCGAAGAAGGAGACATAATCACATGGGTATGGGCACTCCCCTTGGCAACTGCCAAGCTTGGGGGAGGTGCCCCGGTATCGTATCACCATCACACTCCTATATTTACCGTTTTTCTTAGTTCGATCCTATTAGTAGTACCTTGATCTAGTAGAATAAAGTTTTGGCATGATCTAGTTTTGAGTTTTGCTTTATGATCCCTCTTTGTAATCGAGTCCGTGAGCTATATAATAAAGATTAGTGTTGAGTCAAGGGCTTGATTATTTTTCCATGATCTTGAGTGAATAAAAGAAAAGAGAAAAGAATAAAAAAGGGAAATACAAAGAGATCATATTGATCTTATTGAGAGTAATGACTTCACATAGAAAGAGTATGATGATTAAAAATTGTTGAGAATTGACAAACATAGCGTTGGTCATCGTTGCAATTAATAGGAAGTAATAAAGAAAGAGAGGTTTCACATATGAATATACTATCTTGGACATCTTTTATCATTGGGAGCACTCATTAAAATATGACATGCTAAAGAGTTGATGTTGGACAAGGAAGACAACATAATGGGTTATGTTTTCTTATATCTGAGATAAAGTATATTGTCATGGATCATCCAACATGTTGAGCTTGCCTTTCCCCCTCATGCTAGCCGAATTCTTTGCACCAAGTAGAGATACTACTTGTGCTTCCAAAAACCCTTAAACCAATTTTGCCATGAGAGTCCACCATATCTACCTATGGATTGAGTAAGATCCTTCAAGTAAGTTGTCATCGGTGCAAGCAATAAAAATTGCTCTCTGAATATGTATGATTGATTGGTGTGGAGGAAATAAGATTTATACGATCTTGTGATGTGGAAGAAATAAAAGCGACGGACTGCATAATAAAGGTTCATATCACAAGTGGTAATATAAAGTGACGTTCTTTCGCATTAAGATTTTGTGCATCCAACCTTGAAAGCGCATGGCAACCTCTGCTTCCCTTTGCGAAGGGCCTATCTTTTATTATTATCTTCTACCTTATGCAAGAGTAATGGTGATCTTCACCTTTCCTTTTTACATTTTATCCTTTGGCAAGCACAGGATATTGGAAGGATCCTGATATATATATCTAATTGGATGTAAGTTAACATGAACTATTATTGTTGACATTACCCTTGAGGTAAAAGGTTGGGAGGCGAAACTATAAGCCCCTATCTTTCTCTGTGTCCGATTAAAACTCTGTAACCACAAGTATTGCGTGAGTGTTAGCAAATATGAAAGACTAAATGATAGTTGAGTATGTGGACTTGCTAGAAAGCTCTCACATAGACTCTTTCTGATGTTATGATAAATTGCAATTGCTTCAATGATTGAGATTATAGTTTGTTAGTTCTCAATAAAGTTTCTGATTCATACTTTGCATTGTGAATAGATTATTACTTGAGCATAAGAAATCATATGAGAATATCCATATAAGTTGCTGCTATGAGAATAATCATGATGCCCTCATGTCCGTATTTTATTTTATCGACACCTCTACCTCTAAACATGTGGACATATTTATCATTATCGGCTTCCGCTTGAGGACAAGCGAGGTCTAAGCTTGGGGGAGTTGATACGTCCATTTTGCATCATGCTTTTATATCGATATTTATTGCATTATGGGCTGTTATTACACGTTATGTCACAATACTTATGCCTATTCTCTCTTATTTTACAAGGTTTACATAAGGAGGGAGAATGCCGGCAGCTGGAATTCTAGGCTGGAAAAGGAGCAAATATTAGAGACCTATTCTGCACAACTCCAAAAGTCCTGAAACTCCATGAAAGTTATTTTTGGAAATAATAAAAAATACTGAGCGGAAGAAATACGTCAGGGGGGCCACCACCTGTCCACGAGGGTGGGAGGCGCGCCCTACCCCCTGGGCGCGCCCCCTGCCTCGTGGGCCCGCTGTTGGTCCTCCGGTGGCCATCTTCTGATATATGAAGTCTTTCGTCCGAAGAAAAATTAGAAGCAAGCTTTCGGGACGAGACTCCGCCGCCACGAGGCGGAACCTTGGCGGAACCAATCTAGGGCTTGGGCAGAGCTGTTCTGTCGGGGACACTTCCCTACGGGAGGGGGAAATCATCGCCATCGTCATCACCAACGCTCCTCTTATCGGGAGAGGGCAATCTCCATCAACATCTTCACCAACACCATCTCCTCTCAAACCCTAGTTCATCTCTTGTATCCAATTCTTGTCTCCAAGTCCGGGATTGGTACCTGTGGGTTGCTAGTAGTGTTGATTACTCCTTGTAGTTGATGCTAGTTGGTTTATTTGGTGGAAGATCATATGTTCAGATCATATATGCATATTAATACTCCTCTGATTATGAACATGAATATGCTTTGTGAGTAGTTACGTTTGTTCCTGAGGACATGGGAGAAGTCTTGCTATTAGTAGTCATGTGAATTTGGTATTCGTTTGATATTTTGATGAGATGTATGTTGTCTATCCTCTAGTGGTCTTATGTGAACGTCGACTACATGACACTTCACCATTATTTGGGCCTAGAGGAAGGCATTGGGAAGTAATAAGTAGATGATGGGTTGGTAGAGTGACAGAAGCTTAAACCCTAGTTTATGCGTTGCTTCGTAAGGGGCTGATTTGGATCCATATGTTTCATGTTATGGTTAGGTTTACCTTAATACTTTTGTTGTAGTTGTGGATGCTTGCAATAGAGGTTAATCATAAGTGGGATGCTTGTTCAAGTAAGAACAGCACCCAAGCACCGGTCAACCCACATATCAAATTATCAAAGTACCGAACGCGAATCATATGAACGTGATGAAAACTAGCTTGACGATAATTCCCATGTGTCCTCGGGAGCGCTTTTCTCCATATAAGAGTTTGTCTAGGCTTGTCCTTTGCTACAAAAAGGATTGGGCCACCTTGCTGCACTTTATTTACTTTTATTACTTGTTTCTCGTTACAAATTATCCTATCACAAAACTATCTGTTACCTACTATTTCAGTGCTTGCAGAGAATACCTTGCTGAAAACCGCTTATCATTTCCTTATGCTCCTCGTTGGGTTCGACACTCTTACTTATCGAAAGGACTACGATAGATCCCCTATACTTGTGGGTCATCATAAGACTGCCATTTGTCAAAATTTGCAGCTAAAAATCACTATCTAATTTTTGCAACTAAAATTCAGTAAGCATAGATTTCATTCATAGATTAAGTAGTCATTCTTTATACAAACAGTTTATCTCGATAGCAGAACCGACCAAATTTCTCACCAATTATTGTCAACCGCATACTGAAATAGCTAGTTCAACTATATATACTAGCTAATTTTAAGTACGTTGTATAGTTCAACCACATCTATAGTCATATGAACTGAACAAAATAGCCCCTAAATACTACTACTATGGAGGGGCTTTGTACTACTTCTAGTAGCCTCTCCTCTGCTGAGCGCGCTCAGTAAGAGGCAGAGGAGGAGGAGCCCAGCGATGATCTGGACAACTGGAATCCGGTATCTTCCGCTGTTGCACCTTTGGCGACGCTCACCTCGAACATCCTCTGCTGCTCCAGATGATCCCTCTAGAGGCGGGGGGACTCCTCGTAGATCTCCTCCTTCTGTGCCTCTGTGGCGGCATGTGCTGCAGCCACGGCGGTGGTAAGACTCTTTGCATGCTCAACCAGGCGCTCCTTCTCCTCCCGCGGGAAATCAATGTAGCGCAAGGTCGCTGGCGCACATGCGGGGCTCCACCTCCACCTCCCGCCTTTGGGCGGCGGTGGCGGAGCGGGTGATCACCCCAGCGGTTGATGGTGGGCTGGCGGCCACGGCAGCCGATGGTGGGCTTGGCGATGACCTCCGTCCTGCCGCCCTGGCGGTCTTGGTCTTGTTGCACGGGAATGGAAACCTTTGGCTGATTCCCCGGGGCTCCGCGCCTGCGCTTGCCTCCTTAGCACCAAAGAGGAAATTGGTACACTGTGCCCACTAGTGCCCGCCTTGCCTTGGTCGTCATGGCTCATGTCATCTGGATCTCGTGAGGTGAGGCTTGCATACAAATCTCCGCTCCTCAGGAGCCATCCTGGGGAGGCCGCCCCTCGTGGAAGTCTTGTTGTCATCCGCCTCGCGAGGCTTGGCCCCTCGCGAGGGTCTTGAGTTGTTGATGCTGAAGCTGGGTCGTACCAGGCCGTCGATGTAGCCACGTCATGGGCCGGAGGCTGGCAAGTCTGGGTACCCCCATTCCCAGAACACCGACAGTAGCCCTCGGGGCCAAGGCGCGCTCGGACTTGGCTTCGAGGCGAAGCCAAAGGGCAAGTGTGGAGCGCCGCGGGCCCTAACCACCTACGGCCTTGGTCGACGTGTGGGAGTTGATGGGACGTGGGCGTCTCTGCTTCCCCACGCTGCCTTGGCAACCGTTCGACCTGTCGGGACTCTGCTGCATGCAGAGAAAAAAACATCATTGCATGGGATCGTGGAGGCTGATACGTCTCCAACGTATCTATAATTTATGAAGTATTCATGCTATTATATTATCTGTTTTTGATGTTTATGGGCTTTACTAAACACTTTTATATTATTTTTGGGACTAACCTATTAACCCAGAGCCCAGTGCCAGTTTCTGTTTTTCTCCTTGTTTCAGTGTTTCGTAGAAAAGGAATATCAAACGGAGTCCAAACGGAATGAAACCTTCGGGAGAGTTATTTTTGGAACGGAAGCAATCCAGAAGACTTGGAGTATACGTAAGGGAAGCAACGAGGAAGGCATGAGGCAGGGAGGGCGCGCCCACCCCCCTTGGCGCACCCTCCACCCTCGTGGGCCCCTCGTGGCTCCCCTGACCGACTTCTTTCGCCTATATATATCCATATACCCTAAAACCATCGGGGAACAGAATAGAGCAGGAGTTCCGCCGCCGCAAGCCTCTGTAGCCACCAAAAACCAATCGGGGCCCTGTTCCGGCACCCTGCCAAAGGGGGGATCCCTCACCGGTGGCCATCTTCATCATCCCGGCGCTCTCCGTGACGAGGAGGGAGTAATTCACCCTCGGGGCTGAGGGTATGTACCAGTAGCTATGTGTTTGATCTCTCTCTCTCTCTCTCTCTCTCTCTCTCTCTCTCTCTCTCGTGTTCTTGAGGTGATACGATCTTGATGTATCGCGAGCTTTGCTATTATAGTTGGATCTTATGATGTTTCTCCCCCTCTACTCTCTTGTAATGGATTGATTTTTCCCTTTGAAGTTATCTTATTGGATTGAGTCTTTAAGGATTTGAGAACACTTGATGTATGTCTTGCCATGCTTATCTATGGTGACAATGGGATATCACGTGATCCACTTGATGTATGTTTTGGTGATCAACTTGCGGGTTCCTCCAATGAACCTATGCATAGGGTTTGGCACACGTTTTCGTCTTGACTCTCCGGTAGAAACTTTGGGGCATTCTTTGAAGTACTTTGTGTTGGTTTGAATAGATGAATCTGAGATTGTGTGATGCATATCGTATAATCATACCCACGGATACTTGAGGTGACATTGGAGGATCTAGGTGACATTAGGGTTTTGGTTGATTTGTGTCTTAAGGTGTTATTCTAGTACGAACTCTATGATAGATTTAATGGAAAGAATAGCTTTGTGTTATTTTACTACGGACTATTGAATAGATCGACCAGAAAGGATAACTTTGAGGTGGTTTCGTACCCTACCATAATCTCTTCGTTTGTTCTCTGCTATTAGTGACTTTGGAGTGACTCTTTGTTGCATGTTGAGGGATAGTTATATGATCCAATTATGTTATTATTGTTGAGAGAACTTGCACTAGTGAAAGTATGAACGCTAGGCCTTGTTTCAACGCATTGCAATAACGTTTACACTCACTTTTATCATTAGTTACCTTGCTGTTTTTATATTTTCAGATTACAAAAACCTATATCTATCATCAATATTGCACTTGTATCACTATCTCTTCGCCGAACTAGTGCACCTATACAACTTACCATTGTATTGGGTGTGTTGGGGACACAAGAGACTCTTTGTTATTTGGTTGCAGGGTTGCTTGAGAGAGACCATCCTCATCCTACGCCTCCCACGGATTGATAAACGTTAGGTCATCCACTTGAGGGAAATTTGCTACTGTCCTACAAACCTCTGCACTTGGAGGCCCAACAACATCTATAAGAAGAAGCTTGTGTAGTAGACATCAAGCTCTTTTTTGGCACCGTTGCCGGGGAGGTGAGTGCTTGAAGGTATATCTTTAGATCTTGCAATCGAATCTTTTTGTTTCTTATTTTATCACTAGTTTAGTTTATTAAAGAAAACTACAAAAAAATGGAATTGAGGGTGCCTCATATGCTTCATCTTTTTAATTTCTTCCGTGAAAATAAGGATTCCGATAATTGTGCTCAATTGCTAGAGGAAGAATGCATTAGAATGTTTGGCACTAAATATTTGAATGATGAGCATGATTGCAATGTTGTTAGTATGAATTCTATGAATATCCATGATGCTAATGATATGCAAATCCACAAGCTTGGGGATGCTATGTTTGATGAAGATGATATTTTTAGTCCCCCAAGTTTTGATGTGCAAATTTATAATGATGATAACATGCCTCCTACTTATGATGATTATATTGATGAAAGTGGGTTTGGAAGAGTGTCAACTTTATGAAGTAATGATCCCACTATTTTGGAGGATGTTGAATCTTATTATGATAACTATGAAAGTGGATTTGGAGAGGTCATGACTTTATTTAGTAATGATTCCAGTATCTTGGAAGAGGTTTCAATTGATTATGATGAGAACAAAGTTGCTACTTATGATGATTATTGTGATGAAACTTATGCTATAAAAAGTAGTGATGATTATATTTATAAAACTTGTCATGATTATGATTACCCTTTTTCTGAACATTACTCTTTTAATATGGAAACAATTTATGGTATTCAAGTCTCTTATGATACTCCCACTATTCCGAATGAGATGAATTTTGCTTATGTGGAGAGTAGTAAATTTTCTATGCAAGTAGATCATGAAAAGAATGCTTTAGGTGCTGGTTATATTGTTGAATTCATTCATGATGCTACTGAAAATTATTATGAGGGAGGAACATATGCTTGTAGGAATTGCAATAATATCAAGTTTCCCCTCTATGTGTTGAAAATCTTGAGGCTATGCTTGTTTTGCTTTCCTATGCTAGTTGATTCTTGTTCCCATCAGTTGTTTGCTCAGAAAATCCCTATGCATAGGAAGTGGGTTAGACTTAAATGTGCTAGTCATATTCTTCATGATGCTCTCTTTATGTTTCAATTCTTATCTTTTATGTGAGCATCATTGAAATCATCATGCCTAGCTAGGGGCGTTAAACGTTAGCGCTTGTTGGGAGGCAACCCAATTTTATTTTTGTTCCTTGCTTTTGTTCTTGTTTAGTAATTAATAAATCATCTAGCCTCTGGTTAGATGTGGTTTTATGTTTTAATTAGTGTTTGTGCCAAGTAAGACCAATAGGATCTTCTTGGATGATAATTATTTGATCTTGCTGAAAAAGACAGAAACTTTCTTCTCACGAAAACAATTGTTAAAAATCACCAGAAAGTGATAAAATACTGATTCCAATTTCAGTAGATCAATAATAAAATTATCTAGGCCTTCCTATTTTGGCAGATTTTTTTGAGTTCCAGAAGTATACGTTTGATACAGATTACTATAGACTGTTCTGTTTTTGACAGATTCTGCTTATTTTGATGAATCTATGAGTAGTATCGGAGGGTATGAACCATAGATAAGTCGGAATACAGTAGATATTACACAAATATGAATTTAGAATTAGTTCACAACAGTACCTAAGTGGTGATTTATTTTCTTATACTAACGGAGCTTACGAGTTTTTTGTTAAGTTTTGTGTTGTGAAGTTTTCAAGTTTTGGGTAAGGATTCGATGGACTATCGAATAAGGAATGGCAAGAGCCTAAGCTTGGGGATGCCCAAGGCACTCCAAGGTAATATTCAAGGACAACAAAGAGCCTAAGCTTGGGGATGCCCCGGATGGCATCCCCTCTTTCGTCTTCGTTCATCGGTAACTTTACTTGGAGCTATATTTGTATTCACCACATGATAGTGTTTTGCTTGGAGCGTCATTTTCTTTTGTTAGTACTTGCCTGATGTTATTTAGAATAATGTTTGCATCTTTATTTTCAATAAAAATGTTAAGGATAGCCTTTACCATGCTTATTTTGCAAGTATACATGTTGCTGTTTCAAAACAGAATGTTTATCGTTGTTGCAAAAATTCCCTAGAAAAGCCAGAATATGATAAAATATTGAAACTTTTTGCATAATAGACTCTGATAAATTTTCTACAGTGTGGTAGAATTTCATAATGTTTGGAGCTAGGGAAGTATCATGAATATTGCATTCTTTACAGACTGTACTGTTTTGGCAGATTGATGTTATGTTTGCATATGTTTGTTTATTTAATGATTCTATTTGAGGATAGGAGTATTAAATATGCAGAGTCATTTAGTATGCAATGTTGAATTATAATTTTAGTGATTTTTTACAGTAGAAAATGATAAGGCTTTTGCATTGGTTTATACTAACTTATCTCACGAGTTCTTGTTGAGTTTGGTGTGGATGAAGCTTTCGAGATTTAGGAAACCGTGATATGAGAGGAATTAAGGAGACACAAAAGCTCAAGGTTGGGGATGCCCAAGGCACCCCAAGATAATATTTCAAGAAGTCTCAAGCATCTAAGCTTGGGGATGCCCCGGTAGGCATCCCACCTTTCTTCTTCAACAATTATTGGTTAGTATCGGTTGAGCCTAAGTTTTTGCTTCTTCACATGATGAGTGCTATCCTTGAAATGTCATTTTATTTTGTTTTGCTTGCTGTTTGAATAAAATACCAAGATCTAAAATTCTTAAATGAGAGAGAGTCTTCACATAGCTACATAATTATTTAACTACTCATTGATCTTCACTTATATCTTTTTGGAGTAGTTTGTCATTTACTCGTGTGCTTCACTTATATCCTATGAGTAAATAGGTGAATGAGAGAATATCATAAATCTGAAATTATATATGTTTCATATGCTTATCCCATAGGGAGTAATGACTTTACATATAAGAAGTAGAGGTGGTAAATTTATTGAAGGTTAGCAAACATTGTATTGGTGACTTGAACAATTCATGAAAGAATATTGAAGGAAGAGAGATTTCACATATAAATATACTATCTTGGACATCTTTTGTAATTGTGGGCACTCATTAAAATATGACATTCTAAAAGGTTGATGTTGGACAAGGAAGACAACGTAATGGGTTATGTTTTCTTATATCCGAAATAAAGTATATTGTCATGGATCTCCCAACACGTTGAGCTTGCCTTTCCCCCTCATGCTAGCCAAATTCTTTGCACCAAGTAGAGATACTACTTGTGCTTCCAAACATCCCTTAAACCAGTATTGCCATGAGAGTCCACCATACCCTACCTATGGATTGAGTAAGATCCTTCAAGTAAGTTGTCATCGGTGCATGCAATAAAAATTGCTCTCTAAATATGTATGATCTTTTAGTGTGGAGAAAATAAGCTTTATACGATCTTGTGATATGGAAGCAATAAAAGCGACGGACTGCATAATAAAGGTCCCTATCACAAGTGGCAATATAACGTGACATTCCCTCGCATTAAGATTTTGTGCATCCAACTATAAAAGCGCATGGCAACCTCTGCTTCCCTCTGCGAAGGGCCTATCTTTTATTCTTGTCTTTTACCTTATGCAAGAGTCATGGTGATCTTCACCTTTCCTTTTTACATTTTATCCTTTGGCAAGCACATTGTGTTGGAAAGATTCTGATATATATATCCAATTGGATGTAAGGCATCATGAGCTATTATTGTTGACATTACCCTTGAGGTAAAAGGTTGGGAGGCGCATCTATAAGCCCCTATCTTTCTCTGTGTCTGATTAAAACTTTGAACCCATGAATATCGCGTGAGTGTTAGCAATTGTGAAAGACTAAATGATAGTTGAGTATGTGGAGTTTGCTAAATCAAAGCTCTGACATAGATCTTCCTGAAAATAAGATGAATTGTAATTGTTTGATGACTAATAACACGGTTTGTTAGTTTTCAAGAAAGTTTATGATCTATACTTTAACATGTGAATAGGTTGTTTCTTGATCATGAGAAGTCCTATGAGTTGAGCTACTGTTATGATATATAATGATGCTAGAAAAGGTGATTGAAATTATCATTGACCAAACTTGTGCACCTTCTGAAGGAAATATGCCCTAGAGGCAATAATAAAGTTATTATTTATTTCCTTATATCATGATAAATGTTTATTATTCATGCTAGAATTGTATTAACCGGAAACATAATACATGTGTGAATACATAGACAAACAGAGTGTCACTAGTATGCCTCTACTTGACTAGCTCGTTAATCAAAGATGGTTATGTTTCCTAGCCATAGACATAAGTTGTCATTTGATTAACGAGATCACCTCATTAGGAGAATGACGTGATTGACTTGACCCATTCCGTTAGCTTAGCACCCGATCGTTTAGTATGTTGCTATTGCTTTCTTCATGACTTATACATGTTCCTCTGACTATGAGATTATGCAACTCCCATTTACCGGAGGAACACTTTGTGTGCTACCAAACGTCACAACGTAAATGGGTGATTATAAAGGTTCTCTACAGGTGTCTCCAAAGGTACTTGTTGGGTTGGCGTATTTCGAGATTAGGATTTGTCACTCCGATTGTCGGAGAGGTATCTCTGGGCCCACTCGGTAATGCACATCACTATAAGCCTTGCAAGCATTGTGACTAATAAGTTTGTTGCGGGATGATGTGTTATGGAACGAGTAAAGAGACTTGCCGGTAACGAGATTGAACTAGGTATCGAGATACCGACGATCGAATCTCGGGCAAGTAACATACTGATGACAAAGGGAACAACGTATGTTGTTATGCGGTCTAACCGATAAAGATCTTCGTAGAATATGTGGGAGCCAATATGGGCATCCAGGTCCCGCTATTGGTTATTGACCGGAGACGTGTCTCGGTCATGTCTACATAGTTCTCGAACCCGTAGGGTCCGCACGCTTAAAGTTACGATGACAGTTTTATTATGAGTTTATGTATGTTGATGTACCGAAGGAGTTCGGAGTCCCGGATGAGATCCGGGACATGACGAGGAGTCTCGAAATGGTCGAGACATAAAGATCGATATATTGTACGACTATATTTGGACTTCGGAAAGGTTCCGAGTGATTCGGGTATTTTTCGGAGTACCAAAGAGTTACGGGAATACGTATTGGGCCTTATTGGGCCTTACAGGAAAGAAGAAAAAGGGCCTCAAGGGTGGCCGCACCCCTCCCCTTGGTCTGGTCCGAATTGGACTAGGGAAGGGGGGCGCCCCCTTCCTTCCTTCTCTTTTTTCCTTCCTCTTTTCCTATTCCATATGGGAGGTGGAATCCTACTAGGACTAGGGAGTCCTAGTAGGACTCCACACTTGGTGCGCCCCCTCCTAGGGCCGGCCTCCTCCTCCCTTGCTCCTTTATATACGGGGGCAGGGGCACCCCAGAGACACAACAATTGATCCTTGAGATCTCTTAGCCGTGTGCGGTGCCCCCCTCCACCATATTACACCTCGATAATACCGTTGCGGAGCTTAGGCGAAGCCCTGCGTCGGTGGAACATCATCATCGTCACCACGCTGTCGTGCTGACGAAACTCTCCCTCAACACTCGGCTGGATCGGAGTTCGAGGGACGTCATCGAGCTGAACGTGTGTAGAACTCGGAGGTGCCGTACGTTCGGTACTTGATCGGTCGGATCGTGAAGACGTACGACTACATCAACCGCGTTGTGATAACGCTTCCGCTGTCGGTCTACGAGGGTACGTGGACAACACTCTCCCCTCTCGTTGCTATGCATCACCATGATCTTGCGTGTGCGTAGGAAATTTTTTGAAATTACTACGTTCCCCAACAGTGGCATCCAAGCCAGGTTTTATGCGTTGATGCTATGCACGAGTAGAACACAAGTGAGTTTTGGGCGATATAAGTCATACTGCTTACCAGCATGTCATACTTTGGTTCAACGGTATTGTGAGATGAAGCGGCCCGGACCGACATTGCGCGTACGCTTGCGCGAGACTGGTTTCACCGTTCGGAGCACTCGTTGCTTAAAGGTGACTGGCGGGTGTCTGTCTCTCTCACTTTAGTTGAACCGAGTGTGGCTACGCCCGGTCCTTGCGAAGGTTAAAACAGCACCAACTTGACAAACTATCGTTGTGGTTTTGATGCGTAGGTAAGAACGGTTCTTGCTAAGCCCGTAGCAGCCACGTAAAACTTGCAACAACAAAGTAGAGGACGTCTAACTTGTTTTTGCAGGGCATGTTGTGATGTGATATGGTCAAGACATGATGTGATATAATGTGTTGTATGAGATGATCATGTTTTGTAACCGAGTTATCGGCAACTGGTAGGAGCCATATGGTTGTCGCTTTATTGTATGAGATGCAATCGCCATGTAATAGTTTTACTTTATCACTAAGCGGTAGCGATAGTCGTAAAAGCAATAAGTTGGCGAGACGACAACGATGCTACGATGGAGATCAAGGTGTCGCGCCGGTGACGATGGTGATCATGACGGTGCTTCGGAGATGGAGATCACAAGCACGGTGCTTCGGAGATGGAGATCACAAGCACAAGATGATGATGGCCATATCATATCACTTATATTGATTGCATGTGATGTTAATCCTTTATGCATCTTATCTTGCTTTGATTGACGGTAGCATTATAAGATGATCTCTCACTAAAATTTCAAGATAAAAGTGTTCTCTCTGAGTATGCACCGTTGCAAAAGTTCTTCGTGCTGAGACACCACGTGTTAATCGGGTGTGATAGGCTCTACGTTCAAATACAACGGGTGCAAAACAGTTGCACACGCGGAATACTCAGGTTAAACTTGACGAGCCTAGCATATACAGATATGGCCTCGGAACACAGAGACCGAAAGGTCGAGCGTGAATCATATAGTAGATATGATCAACATAGTGATGTTCACCATTGAAACTACTCCATCTCACGTGTTAATCGGACATGGTTTAGTTGCTTTGGATCACGTAATCACTTAGATGATTAGAGAGATGTCTATCTAAGTGGGAGTTCTTAAGTAATATGATTAATTGAACTTAAATTTATCATGAACTTAGTCCTGATAGTATTTTGCAAATTATGTTGTAGATCAATAGCTCGCGTTGTTGCTTCCCTGTGTTTATTTTTTGTTCCTAGAGAAAATTATATTGAAAGATGTTAGTAGCAAAGATGCGGATTGGATCCATGATCTGAGGATTATCCTCATTGCTGCACAGAAAAATTATGTCCTTGATGCACCGCTAGGTGACAGACGTTATGAACGTTTGGCTAGCTCAATATGATGACTACTTGATAGTTTAGTGCACCATGCTTAACGGCTTAGAATCGGGACTTCAAAGACGTTTTGAACGTCATGGACCATATGAGATGTTCCAGGAGTTGAAGTTAATATTTCAAGCAAATACCCGAGTTGAGAGATATGAAGTCTCCAACAAGTTCTATAGCTAAAAGATGGAGGAGAATCGCTCAACTAGTGAGCATGTGCTCAGATTGTCTGGGTACTACAATCGCTTGAATCAAGTGGGAGTTAATCTTCCAGATAAAATAGTGATTGATAGAATTCTCTAGTCACCATCACCAAGTTAGTAGAACTTCGTGATGAACTATAGTATGCAAGGGATGACGAAAGTAATTCCTGAGCTCTTCGTGATGCTGAAATCGACGAAGGTAGAAATCAAGAAAAACATCAAGTATTGATGGTTGACGAGACCACTAGTTTCAAGAAAAGGGCAAAGGGAAGAAGGGGAACTTCAAAAAGAACGGCAAGCAAGTTGCTGCTCAAGTGAAGAAGCCTAAGTCTGGTCCTAAACCTGAGACTAAGTGCTTCTACTGCAAAAGGGACTGGTCACTGGAAGCGGAACTACCCCAACTATTTGGTGGATGGCAAAGTGAACAAAGGTATATTTGATATACAGATTATTGATGTGTACTTTACTGGTGTTTATAGCAACCCCTCGGTAATTGATATTGGTTCAGTTGCTAAAGAGTAGTAACTCGAAACGGGAGTTGCAGAATAAACAGAGACTAGTAAAAAGGCGAGGTGACGATGTGTGTTGGAAGTAGTTCCAAGATTGATATGATCATCATCGCACACTCCCTGTACTTTCGGGATTAGTGTTGAAACTAAATAAGTGTTATCTGGTGTTTGCGTTGAGCATGAATATGATTTGATCATGTTTATTGCAATACGGTTATTCATTTAAGTTAGAGAACAATTGTTGTTCTGTTTACATGAATAAAAACCTTCTATGGTCATACACACCAACGAAAAATGGTTTGTTGGATCTCGATCGTAGTGATACACATATTCATAATATTGAAGCCAAAAGATGCAAAGTTAATAATGATAGTGCAACTTATTTGTGGTACTGCCGTTTAGGTCATATTGGTGTAAAGCGCATGAAGAAACTCCATACTGATGGGATTTTGGAATCACTTGATTATGAATCACTTGATGCTTGCGAACCGTGCCTCATGGGCAAGATGACTAAAACGCCGTTCTCCGGAACTATGGAGAGAGCAACAGATTTGTTGGAAATCATACATACAGATGTATGTGGTCCGATGAATATTGAGGCTCGTAGCAGGTATCATTATTTTCTGATCTTCACAGATGATTTGAGCAGATATGGGTATATCTACTTGATGAAACACAAAGTCTGAAACATTTGAAAAGTTCAAAGAATTTCAGAGTGAAGTGGAGAATCATCGTAACAAGAAAATAAAAGTTTCTACGATATGATCGCAGAGGTAAAATATTTGAGTTACGAGTTTGGCCTTCAGTTAAAACAATGTGAAATAGTTTCACTACTCACGCCACCTGGAACACCACAGTGTAATGGTGTGTCCGAACGTCATAATCGTACTTTATTGGATATAGTGCAATCTATGATGTCTCTTACCAATTTAACACTATCGTTTTGGGGTTATGCATTAGAGACAGCTACATTCACGTTAAATAGGGCACCATCAAAATCCATTGAGACGACGCCTTATGAACTGTGGTTTGGCAAGAAACCAAAGTTGTCGTTTCTTAAAGTTTGGGGTTGCAATGCTTATGTGAAAAAGTTTCATCCTGATAAGCTCAAACCCAAATCAGAGAAATGTGTCTTCATAGGATACCCAAAGGAGACAGTTGGGTACACCTTCTATCACAGATCCGAAGGCAAGACATTCGTTGCTTAGTATGGATCCTTTCTAGAGAAGGAGTTTCTCTCGAAAGAAGTGAGTGGGAGGAAAGTAGAACTTGATGAGGTAACTATACCTGCTCCCTTATTGGAAAGTAGTTCATCACAAGAAACGGTTCCTGTGACGTCTATACCAATGAGTGAGGAAGTTAATGATGATGATCATGAAACTTCAGATCAAGTAGTTACTAAACCTTGTAGGTCAACCAGAGTAAGATCCGCACCAGAGTGGTACGGTAATCCTGTTCTGGAGGTTATGTTACTAGACCATGACGAACCTACGAACTATGAAGAAGCGATGGTGAGCCCAGATTCCGCAAAATGGCTTGAGCCATGAAATCTGAGATGAGATTCATGTATGAGAACAAAGTGTGGACTTTGGTTGACTTGCCCGATGATCGGCAAGCAATTGAGAATAAATGGATTGTCAAGAGGAAGACGGACGCTGATAGTAGTATCACTATCTACAAAGCTAGAATTGTCGCAAAAAGGTTTTCGACAAGTTCAAGATGTTGACTACGATGAGAGTTTCTCACTCGTATCTATGCTTAAGTCTGTCCGAATCATGTTAGCAATTGCCGCATTTTATGAAATCTGGCAAAGGGATAAACAAAACTGCATTCCTTGATGGATTTATTAAAGAAGAGTTGTATATGATACAACCAGAAGGTTTTGTCAATCCTAAAGGTGCTAACAAAATATGCAAGCTCCAGCGATCCATCAATGGATTGGTGCAAGCATCTCGGAGTTGGAATATACGCTTTCAAAGCATATAGTTGTATACAGACTTGCGGTGAAGCCTGTATTTAGAAGAAAGTGAGTGGGAGCACTACAGCATTTCTGATAAGTATATGTGAATGACATATTGTTGATCGGAAATAATGTAGAATTATTCTGCAAAGCATAAAGGAGTGTTTGAAAGGAGTTTTTCAAAGATAGACCTCGGTGAAGCTGCTTACATATTGAGCATCAAGATCTATAGAGATAGATGAAGACGCTTGATAAGTTTTTCAATGAGTACACACCTTAACAAGATTTTGAAGTAGTTCAAAATAGAACAGTCAAAGAAAGAGTTCTTGCCTGTGTTACAAGGTGTGAAATTGAGTAAAGACTTAAAGCCCGACCACGGCAAAAGATAGAAAGAGAATGAAAGTCATACCCTATGCCTTGGCCATAGGTTCTATAAAGTATGCCATGCTGTGTACCAGATCTATTGTATACCCTACACTGATTTTGGCAAGGGAGTACAATAGTGATCTAGGAGTAGATCACTGGACAGCGGTCAAAATTATCCTTACTGGAATAAGGATATGTTTCTCGATTATGGAAGTGACAAAAGGCTCGTCGTAAAAGGTTACGTCGATGCAAGTTTTGACACTAATCTAGATGACTCTAAGTCTCGG
The DNA here is from genome assembly GCF_018294505.1 of Triticum aestivum. Lineage (NCBI taxonomy): Eukaryota > Viridiplantae > Streptophyta > Magnoliopsida > Poales > Poaceae > Triticum > Triticum aestivum. Next base: position 250,548,318 of record NC_057802.1, on the reverse strand, counting down.
TCTAGATACATATTGAAAGTGGGAGCAATTAGCTAGAGTAGCTCCATGCAGAGCATTGTAGACATAGAAATTTGCAAAATGCTTACGGATCTGAATGTGACAGACCTGTTGACTAAAATTATCTCACAAGCAAAACATGATCACACCTTAGTACTCTTTGGGTGTTAATCACATAGCGATGTGAACTACATTACTGACTCTAGTAAACCCTTTGGGTGATGGTCACATGACGATGTGAACCATGGGTGTTAATCACATGGTGATGTGAACTATTCATGTTAAATCACATGGCGATGTGAACTAGATTATTGACTCTAGTGCAAGTGGGAGACTGAAGGAAATATGCCCTAGAGGCAATAATAAAGTTATTATTTATTTCCTTATATCATGATAAATGTTTATTATTCATGCTAGAATTGTATTAACCGGAAACATAATACATGTGTGAATACATAGACAAACAGAGTGTCACTAGTATGCCTCTACTTGACTAGCTCGTTAATCAAAGATGGTTATGTTTCCTAGCCATAGACATAAGTTGTCATTTGATTAACGAGATCACCTCATTAGGAGAATGACGTGATTGACTTGACCCGTTCCGTTAGCTTAGCACCCGATCGTTTAGTATGTTGCTATTGCTTTCTTCATGACTTATACATGTTCCTCTGACAATGAGATTATGCAACTCCCGTTTACCGGAGGAACACTTTGTGTGCTACCAAATGTCACAACGTAAATGGGTGATTATAAAGGTGCTCTACAGGTGTCTCCAAAGGTACTTGTTGGGTTGGCGTATTTCGAGATTAGGATTTGTCACTCCGATTGTCGGAGAGGTATCTCTGGGCCCACTCGGTAATGCACATCACTATAAGCCTTGCAAGCATTGTGACTAATAAGTTTGTTGCGGGATGATGTGTTATGGAACGAGTAAAGAGACTTGCCGGTAACGAGATTGAACTAGGTATCGAGATACCGACGATCGAATCTCGGGCAAGTAACATACTGATGACAAAGGAAAGACGTATGTTGTTATGCGGTCTGACCGATAAAGACCTTCGTAGAATATGTGGGAGCCAATATGGGCATCCAGGTCCCGCTATTGGTTATTGACCGGAGACGTGTCTCGGTCATGTCTACATAGTTCTCGAACCCGTAGGGTCCGCACGCTTAAAGTTACGATGACAGTTTTATTATGAGTTTATGTATGTTAATGTAACGAAGGAGTTCGGAGTCCCGGATGAGATCCGGGACATGACGAGGAGTCTCGAAATGGTCGAGACGTAAAGATCGATATATTGGACGACTATATTCGGACTTCGGAAAGGTTCCGAGTGATTCGGGTATTTTTCTGAGTACCAAAAAGTTACGGGAATACGTATTGGGCCTTATTGGGCCATACGGGAAAGAAGAAAAAGGGCCTCAAGGGTGGCCGCACCCCTCCCCTTGGTCTGGTCCGAATTGGACTAGGGAAGGGGGCGCCCCCTTCCTTCCTTCTCTTTTTTCCTTCCTCTTTTCCTATTCCATATGGGAGGTGGAATCCTACTAGGACTAGGGAGTCCTAGTAGGACTCCACACTTGGTGCGCCCCCTCCTAGGGCCGGCCTCCTCCTCCCTTGCTCCTTTATATACGGGGGCAGGGGCACCCCAGAGACACAACAATTGATCCTTGAGATCTCTTAGCCGTGTGCGGTGCCCCCCTCCACCATATTACACCTCGATAATACCGTTGAGGAGCTTAGGCGAAGCCCTGCGTCGGTGGAACATCATCATCGTCACCACGCCGTCGTGCTGACGAAACTCTCCCTCAACACTCGGCTGGATCGGAGTTCGAGGGACGCCATCGAGCTGAACGTGTGTAGAACTCGGAGGTGCCGTACGTTCGGTACTTGATCGGTCGGATCGTGAAGACGTACGACTACATCAACCGCGTTGTGATAACGCTTCCGCTGTCGGTCTACGAGGGTACGTGGACAACACTCTCCCCTCTCGTTGCTATGCATCACCATGATCTTGCGTGTGCGTAGGAAATTTTTTGAAATTACTACGTTCCCCAACACCTTCTGGCATTCACACTTCATAAATTATTTCTTTTATGATTTACCTACTCGAGGACGAGCAGGAATTAAGCTTGGGGATGCAGATACGTCTCCAACGTATCTATAATTTATGAAGTATTCATGCTATTATATTATCTGTTTTTGATGTTTATGGGCTTTACTAAACACTTTTATATTATTTTTGGGACTAACCTATTAACCCAGAGCCCAGTGCCAGTTTCTATTTTTCTCCTTGTTTCAGTGTTTCGCAGAAAAGGAATATCAAACAGAGTCCAAACGGAATGAAACCTTCGGGAGAGTTATTTTTGGAACGGAAGCAATCCAGGAGACTTGGAGTATACGTAAGGGAAGAAACGAGGAAGGCACGAGGCAGGTGGCGTGCCCACCCCCTGGGCGCGCCCTCCACCCTCGTGGGCCCCTCCTGGCTCCCCTGACCGACTTCTTTCGCCTATATATATCCATATACCCTAAAACCATCGGGGAACAGAATAGATCGGGAGTTCCGCCGCCGCAAGCCTTTGTAGCCACCAAAAACCAATCGGGACACTATTCCGGCACCCTACCGGAGGGGGGGATCCCTCGCCGGTGGCCATCTTCATCATCCTGGCGCTCTCCATGACGAGGAGGGAGTAGTTCACCCTCGGGGCTGAGGGTATGTACCAGTAGCTATGTGTTTGATCTATCTCTCTCTCGTGTTCTTGAGGTGATACGATCTTGATGTATCGCGAGCTTTGCTATTATAGTTGGATCTTATGATGTTTCTCCCCCTCTACTCTCTTGTAATGGATTGAGTTTTCCCTTTGAAGTTATCTTATCGGATTGAGTCTTTAAGGATTTAAGAACACTTCATGTATGTCTTGCCGTGCTTATCTGTGGTGACAATGGGATATCACGTGATCCACTTGATGTATGTTTTGGTGATCAACTTGCGGGTTCCGCCCATGAACCTATGCATAGGGGTTGGCACACGTTTTCGTCTTGACTCTCCGGTAGAAACTTTGGGGCACTCTTTGAAGTACTTTGTGTTGGTTTGAATAGATGAATCTGAGATTGTGTGATGCATATCGTATAATCATACCCACGGATACTTGAGGTGACATTGGAGTATCTAGGTGACATTAGGGTTTTGGTTGATTTGTGTCTTAAGGTGTTATTCTAGTACGAACTCTATGATAGATTGAACGGAAAGAATAGATTCGTGTTATTTTACTACAGACTCTTGAATAGATCGATCAGAAAGGATAACTTTGAGGTGGTTTCGTACCCTACCATAGTCTCTTCGTTTGTTCTCCGCTATTAGTGACTTTGGAGTGACTCTTTGTTGCATGTTGAGGGATAGTTATATGATCCAATTATGTTATTATTGTTGAGAGAACTTGCACTAGTGAAAGTACGAACCCTAGGCCTTGTTTCAACGCATTGCAATAACGTTTACGCTCACTTTTATCATTAGTTACCTTGCTGTTTTTATATTTTCAGATTACAAAAACCTATATCTATCATCCATATTGCATTTGTATCACTATCTCTTCGCCGAACTAGTGCACCTATACAATTTACCATTGTATTGGGTGTGTTGGGGACACAAGAGACTCTTTGTTATTTGGTTGTAGGGTTGCTTGAGAGAGACCATCCTCATCCTACGCCTCCCACGGATTGATAAACCTTAGGTCATCCACTTGAGGGAAATTTGCTATTGTCCTACAAACCTCTGCACTTGGAGGCCCAACAACGTCTACAAGAAGAAGGTTGCGCAGTAGACATCAGAGGCCGGCGGTTGGCCTCCCTCCAACTATAAATGAGGAGAGGGGCGGAGCCCCCTTTTCCCATCTCCATCTTCTCGCTGCCCACTCCTTCTTCTTCCTCCTCGCCTTGTCGTATTGCTGTAGCTCTCATGGTGCCGACGATGAACTTCTCCGTCGCCGAGAAGGGGAAGGCTCCCAAGGAGGGGCCCTGCTCGCCGCCGCCCAAGAGAGGGCAAGGCCACCCCCGCAAGTACGCTGCGACCCCTGCGGCGGCTCCTCTAGGGCGTGGGCGCACTTCTTCGGGGGCTGGTGTCGCTTTAGTCGGCCGCGGCGACGGTTCTTCTCAAGGCGGGAGCCGCCAAGGGCGAGGCAGCTCCTGCAACAAGGGGAGGCGTGCCATGGTTGCCCAGCCTCCCTGGCCGTGCTTCCACTCGACGGATGCGCTCCGGGAGTTCGCCGTGTGGTCGGAGAGGACGACCGGCACCTGGCTTCCGCTCTCGCGCTTCTTTATGGGCGAGCTGCCGGCCGCGGGGTTTGACGGACTCTGGCTTCAGGCCGATGGCTGCTGCAGCAAGGCTTCGTGGGTTGGGGTCGAGGTTACCGCCGCCGGGAACGTGTCCTTGGCCCGCGGCTAGCTGGCGTTTTCCCGCGCGCATGGCCTGAGCAAAAGGTGCACCCTCCACTTCAAGTACGATGGCCTCGCGACTCTATATTTAAAGGTGTTTGGGGAAGACGCCCGTCGTGCAGGATGCTGCCCTGAATACGGCCGTGGCGACGATGAGCTTGGCCTTGACGATAGCCGCGACGACGCCGAGGGTGAGCTTGCCCTTGGCGACGGCTGTGCTTCCTCCAGCAGCGGCGGCTCCTCCTCCGGGCTACGACCAGCCGCCACGCCGCCGGCCTCGCATCGGGGAAGGTGGCGGGTCGTCCCGTCGCCGCGCTTCAGTGAAGCGGGAGGAAGGCTCGGACTGAGCCCAAGGGCCACCGGAGCTAGGCCTCGGGGTTGCTGCGGTCGTGCGGGCCGCTTTTATTTAACCTTTCCTTTCTCCTGCATTTTGAAAAAAGTAGAGGGCCCTGCTGGGGCGTGTAATGAACTATGGTACTTATGCCACTATGTGAAAAAAGTAGAGGGCCCTGCTGGGGCGTGTAATGAACCATGGTACTTATGCCACTATGCTATGCTTATTGTTCTGATGTTATGTCATGATATCCATGTTCTGAGTAGGTGCGGTAGGATAACTTAGCTTGATACGCTCGCGGTAGTTTCCCACCTTGTGAGGGCGCGCCCTTCGGCATTTGGTGAAGCCCCCTTGCTACCGAATCAGGAGCCGTTGGCCTCAGGAGACATCATAAAGCTGTAGAGTTGTTAGAAAGTTTGACGGGTGCCTTGTTCTTCCTAGAGCGAGCCCTCGGGCATGGGCTAGTCGTGGCTTAGTGCACCGTGTCATGCTACCTGGGGGGCACGGACTTAAGAGGGTGCGCATATCCATGAGCTCATTCGAGGGTGCCTCGTGAAGATCAAGGAAGCCGAAGCTCTGGGGCGACAGGGCTTTGGCGAGGTGTGTTCGCGGCGCGGGCGAATCCAGCACACGGACACACCTGCCCAGCCCCCGCGCGAGGCGCGTGAGGAGGAGCGACGGGCAACTGCCACTCTTCCTGAGCTAGGACAAAAGAGGCGAGCGAAGCAAAAAGAGAAAATCCAACTTGGCAATCGAGAAACACTAGAACTCCAAATTCCATTAAGAAGTTGCAAACCAGCTACAGAAAGCAAGCAAATGAAGAGCCGTGTCTGGCACCTAGTCTAGTCTTCTCACCAGCGCGGAGCTAAGTGCTGCCACTAGGACCTGGGAGGGAGCCCCCGTGAGGCCCGCAGGTGACACTCAGGAGACTCCGGGAATTGTACAGTCCCACTCATTATTACGTGAGAGTGTCACGAGCGGAGACCTTCACAGGCACGGGGCCTTGCTTCATGGGTAGAACTTCCGGAGGTGCTGGATGTTCCAGGCATTCTGGATGGGGACCCCGTCCTGTGTCTCCAAGCGCGCGGCGCCAGGCCTGGAGACACGGGCGACCCTGAACGGGCCCTCCCACATGAGTGAGAGCTTATGCAGCCCCTCCCTGGAGAGCACCCACTTCAGGATGAGATCACCCACCTCGAGCGTCCTGGAGCGGATGTTGCAGCAGTGGTACCACCGCAGCGCCTGCTGGTACCTTGCCGCTCGGAGCGAGGCCTGACGGCGGCATTCCTCCCCCAACCCGAGGTCCATCCCCCGCGTGGCATCCTAGCGTGCCTCCTCAAATGCCAAGACCCGCGTGGAGCGATGCCTGACCTCGTGAGGGAGAACCACTTCGGCTCCGTAGACGAGGAAGAATGGACTCTCGCCCGTCGGCTTGGTCGCGGTGGTGCGGATGGACCACAGCACGGACTGGAGGTCATCGAGCCAGCCCCTGCCTCAGGCCTCGAGCTTCTTCTTGAAGGTTCTTGTCTTGAGGCCTCTTAGGACCTCCACGTTGGTGCGCTCGGCTTGGCCGTTGCTCCTGGGGTGTGCCACTGAGGCGTAGCATATCTGCGTTCCAAGGTTAGCACAATATGTTTTGAAGAGGTTGCTAGTGAACTGCGAGCCATTGTCAGTGATGATACGATTAGGGACCCGGAACCGGCTCACGAGGCCCTTGATGAACTTGACTGCCGAGCCGGCTAGGATGGTGCGGATAGCCTCCACCTCCGCCCACTTGGTGAACTTTTCGATGGCGACATAGAGGTAGCGGTAGCCCCCGGGCGCTCTAGGGAATGGGCCCAAGATGTCCAGACCCCAGACCACGAACGGCCACGATAGCGGGATGGTCTGGAGACCCTGAGCAGGCTGGTGGATTTGCTTGGCACGGTACTGGCAGGCTTCGCAGGATCTCACCAGCTCGGTGGCATCGTTGAGCACCATGGGCCAGTAGAATCCGCTGCGGAACGCCTTGCCCACGAGGGTGCGCGATGATGGGTGATGCTCGCAATCCCCGTCGTCTATGTCGGCCAACAGCTCGCACCCCTGCTCCCTGGAGATGCATCGCAGAGAAACATCGTTTGGCCATTTTTGATAAAGCTTACCGTCCTGAATGCAGTAGGCAGTGCCATGTCGAGCCACGCGCTCCACGTCTTCTTCCTTCTCTGGCAATGTCCCCTGAAGCAGGTACGCCTAGAACTCTTCGGTCCACCAGCCCTCCTGAGGCTCGAGCGCGAGGAGTAGATGCGCTCCCGAGGTTGGGCCGCAAGCGGGGGCTCCCAAGGGGGGTGCCGGGGGGAGCTCCTCCTAAAGCGATGCTGGTTCCGCAGCAGGAGGGGCTGCTAAAGGCTTGAAGAGCCGCTCCTCAAATAAGCCGGGCTCCTGAGGCTGGCGCCGGGACGCCCTCTTGGCGATGTCATCTGCTTCCTTTTTCATGTCGTGCGGCGCATGCTGCAGTTCTAGGCCCAAGAATTGTTTCTCAATTTTGCATACCTCCGCAAGGTATGCCTCCATGTGTTCGTTCTTCGGCTCGTATATTTTGTTGGAGAAGTTGACGAGGAGCTGGGAGTCGCCCTTGATGGTGAGGCGCTTCACTCCAAAGGCTGACGCAGCCTTGAGACCAGCGATCAAGCCTTCGTACTCCGCGATGTTGTTGGAGACCTTCTCGCCCTGCTGAAAGCAGAGCTTCACAGCGTAGTAGAGCTTGTCCTGGGTGGTGAGATGAGCACGGCTCCAGCCCCCGCGCCCTGACGTGCGAAGGCGCCGTCGAAGTACATGACCCAGCTGTCTGGTGCCTCGCTTCCTGGTGAGAGGGGTCGGTCCTTGCCTGCTTCGGGGCTGGGAACATCGGTCCATTCTACCACGAAGTCGACGAGTGCAGCACCATTGATGACCCTGGTGGTGCTGAACTCCAACTGGAATGCCTGCAATTCAATGTTCCGTTCAGCGAATCTCCCCGCAGTATTGGGGCTCCAGAGCACTCTCTCCAGTGGGTAAGCCGAGACGACCTTGATGGGGTGGCCTTGGAAGTAGTGGTGCAGCTTGCGGGAGGCGACATGAAGCGCGAGCAAGAGCTTTTGCGGCATGGGGTAGCGTGCCCGCGTGTCACGCAGTACCGTGCTGACGAAGTACACTAGGTGCTCGACGAGGGCAGAAGTGCCGGTCGGGTCTTGTACCTCCTGAGGCTGGAGGACCTCAGGAGCTTGGCCATTTGTTGGGGCAGCCAGGGCCTCAGGAGCGCTATCCTGAGGAGCCTGTTCATCTGTTGGTGTCGCCAAGGCCTCAGGAGTGCCGTCCTGAAGCTGCGCCATCTTGACCGGGTGCGCAGCATTGGGTGGCAGGCCCTTGGCTTGGCGCTCCTCCCGGACAGCCACCAGCGCTACGCTGGCAGAGTGAGGCGTGGCGGCGAGGTAAAGCACTAGGGGCTCAAGAGGACGCGGTGCCACCATCACCGGTGGGCTGGTGAGGTATCTCTTGAGGTCTTGGAATGTCGCATCAGCCTCCGGAGTCCACTCGAACGACCCCTTCTTTTTCATCAGCTTGAAGAACAGGAGGGCGCGTTCTCCCAACTTGGAGATGAAACGCCCCAGCGAGGTCACGCAACCCGCTAGCTTCTGCATCTCCCTGTGAGTCTGCGACGGGCTCATCCTTTCTATGGCCTTTACTTTCTCTGGATTAGCCTCAACCCCTCTGTGCGACACCAAGAAGCCTAGCAGCTTGCCGGACATGACGCCGAACACACATTTCTTCGGGTTGAGTCGTAGATCTACGTTGCGGAGGCTGGCAAATGTTTCTTCTAGGTCTTCAACAAGGATCCTCGCCTCCCAAGACTTCACAACTATATCATCGACGTATGCCTCAGCGTTCCTCCTGAGCTGCTGGCCCAGAGCGATGTGCGTCAGCCGCTGGAAGGTTGCTCCAGCGTTACGCAGTCCAAACGGCATGCAGGTGTAGCAATACACCCCGCATGGGGTCAGGAAAGCCGTCTTCTCAACATCTTGCACCACCATCTAGATTTGGTGATAGCCTGAGAAGGCGTCCAGGAAGCATCGCAGGTTGCACTCAGCGGGGGAGTCGACAATCTGATCGATACGTGGAAGTCGACGTACATGCGCTCCTTTCCGCCCTTCTTGGGGACGATGACCGGGTTCGCCAGCCATTTTGGGTACCGCACCTCCCGAATAACACCAGCATCTTGCAGCTTGCGGGTCTCTTGGACGATGAACAACATCTTTTCTGTGGACTGCCGCCACGCCTTCTGCTTCACTAGTCGTGCATTGGGGCACACCCTCAGGTGATGCTCGATTATTCCCCTCGGGATCCCAACCAGATCCTTGGGCTCCCAAAAGAACACTTCCTTGTTTGCGCGCAAGAAGTCGACCAACGCCTTTTCTTGTTCTGGAGAGAGGTTGGCACCTATGGTAAAGGTCGCACGTGACGCCCCATCTTCATCGACCGACACCTGCTTCGTCTCGGCCCGTTCTTGAGAAAACAGCTACTTCTTCTTTCCTGGCGTACCCCCGGGACCTCTGGGATCCTTTCCTCAGCCAGGCGCGCTGCTATTGCGGCCCTGAAGGCGAGCTTGAGGGTCAGCAGCGCGTCCTTGGTGTCTCCTGCCACGGTGAGGATGCCACTGCTTCTCGGCATCTTCATGAGGTTGTAGGCAGGGTGAGTCGCTACCATGAACTTGGCCAGGGCCGGGTACCCGAGGATGGCATTGTACGGGAGGCCGATGAGGGCGATGTCGAAGTTGATAAGCTCGGTGCGGTAGTTGTCGTGGGTGCCGAAGGTGACGGGGAGGCGGATCTGCCCCAGGGGGCAGGTGGAACCGTCGAAGACCCCGGAGAAAGGCTTGGTGAGGCAGAGCCGGCCTTGGGGCACGTGAAGCAAGCCAAAAGCTTCCACGGAGAGCACATTGAGGCCGGATCCTCCATCGATGAGGGTCTTGGTTACCGCCACGTTGCAGATGGTGGGGATGCAGAGCATCGGGAGCGCGCCTGCACCCTCGGTGGTTGTTGGGTAGTCCCTTGAGTCGAAGGTGAGGTCGGCCTTGGGTGCCGCCCATCCGGGAGGAGCTCCCTGCTACCCGCGGGCGGCACCCACATGGCGAAAGAACTGCTTGACGTGGTGGCTGAGGGCAGCGCCTGCAAGCCGCCGAGGAGGGCTGCGACAGTGTGGGGTGCAGGTGTCGTGAAGCGCGCGACAAAGAGGCCGCAGCTCCTCCCAGGAGGCCACAGAAGATCCTGGCAGGCTGAGCAGCCAGGCGCGCGGTACCCCTTCGAGGGCCATGGGAAGCCAGTTGGCCATGACCTTGTCGTCGCCACCGGCCGCCCAAATGGCCTCCTCGTATGCCTAGAAAACCTGCCAGGTCCGCCGCGCCGTCGTATCGAGGCGGCATCTCCGGCCTGAGCTTGGGCGGCCACTGCACTTGTCCTAAGGCGGGGATGAAGGCCCGGAGACCCACGGCGCCTCCGCGCATGCCCGTCGATCCGGCCGAAGGTGCGGTGCCCGCCATGAGAGCTGAACGGAGAGGCGATGCGGATGGAGCGGCGAAGCTTCAACGCACCCCTACCTTGCACGCCAAATGTTGGATTTTGAGCTCGCAGACCCTTGAGAGGTTCGAACTCTGGGGTGCGTGTGAAGTCCTCCCTAGTCTGCCTGCTCGCTAATCTCATGGCCTAGCTCAAAGAATTGAATGGAAAAGAGACACAACAGTTTTCCCAGGTTCAGGCCACCTTGCGGTGTAAAACCCTACTCCTGCTTTGTGGTGGATTGGCCTCGAGGGGCTGAGGACGAACTAGTACAGTGGGAGAACAACCTCGGGATGAGAGGTGTTCTTGTGCTCGATGAGCTGGTGGGTGTGAGGATGATCTAAATGATCTGTCCCCTTCTACGGTGGTGGCTAGGTCCTATTTATAGTAGCCTTGGTCCTGTTCCCAAATGTAGGCGGGAAGGGATCCCACAACGGCCAAATTCGAAGGGGACAGCTAGTACATGCTATCCTGACAAAAGTAGTCTTCGCCTGCAAAAGCCTCTGGTCGTGACGCCGTGGTGGGCTCGGCGATGACCTCCGTCCTGCCGTCCCGGCGGTCTTTGTCTTGTTGCATGGGAATGGAAACCTTTGGCTAATTCCTCGGGGCTCCGCATCTACGCTTGCCTCCTTAGCACCAAAGAGGAAACTGGTACACTGCGCCAGCTGGCGCCCGCCTGGCCTTGGTCGTCATGGCTCACGTCATCTGGATCTCACGAGGTGAGGCTTGCATAGAAATCTCCGCTCCTCGGGAGCCAGCCTGGGGAGGCCGCCCCTCGTGGAGGTCTTGGTGCCGTCCACCTCGCGAGGCTTGGCCCCTCACAAGGGTCCTGAGTTGTTGATGATGAAGCTGGGCCGTACTACGCCGTCGATGTAGCCACATCATGGGCCGCAGGCAGGCAAGTCTGGGTACCCCCGTTCCCAGAACGCCAACAACTTCGAGCCACAGTTTGGACAAAAGGCGGCTGTGCGTTGCTCAAGCTTGCGCTCGAAGCCGTCTACGGCAGTGGGGTGACAAGACGTGCGAGAGGAGGACGAAACGACACATACATAGACGATTAATAAAAAACGTCTCCGACTTAATTCCCTACTACCTCCGTTCTTATAAGTCTTCTTTGTATTTTTGTGCCAAATTTTGACTAGAGATTTAACTAATAAAATACGAATGCATGTCACCAAAGATTATATCGTTGGATTCGTATTTGAACATAGTTTCTAATTATATTATTTTATAACATGCATTAACGTTTTGTTAGTTAAATTTAAGGTCAAAATATGGCACAGAATATAAAGGGGACTAATAAACCAACACAGAGGTAGTAGCACACGACCGCACTCTACGCGCCATTGCGAATGATTGTTCGACCACCATGTGGTGTCGAACGCGACGTAGTTTCACATCAGGCCGCCGGCTCGCAACTGTCAGTCAGCTTGTAGACGACCATTTCCCGCGTGGTCAACTGCTCTTTGCGTGTGGTTGCTCGCGTTTGAGGCGGCCACGGCGTGATCTGCTCGCATCCCGCCGCGCGCGTTCTACTCTCGCGTCCCTCTGTGCACTCTGCTCGCGTCCCTTCACACGCGCTACCAGATTTTCGGGCGGGCGCACGATCACATACGTTCGTGCTGCCATTATGCATGTAGTTGCGCTGGGTGCGGCGCCATGATGCAGTTACCCGCTGCAAAAACTGAATGCGGACGTGCCGAGAATCCAGGCCGTCTGGCACCCATTTATCCCCGCGGCCATTTACCTTCATCTCTCGTGCCACACGACACAATAAGCACACCCACGACGACACATACAAAGAGGATATTTAGCTGTTCCAATGGTGATCCCTATGGCTCCAATGGCGCTCCCAGCGGCCAATGACGACAATGGGGCAGTTCACCACGCATCACATAGTGGACACCCACATGAGGGGGAAGGACCTGTCGGTGGTGTACACGAATGAGCCGGTCTCGGTGGAGAGCTCCATCCAAACTATGGAGTGGTTATTTGCTGAGGACAAGTACCAAGTGGTCGGCTTCGACCACGAGTTCACCGCCGGTCCTGCCGGGCATGATCAGAAGGTTGTCGCCGCCTAGTTGTGCGTGTGCCTTGACGTCCTCATCTACCACCACCACCTGGCCACAAGGCCTTGCGAGCGTTTCGCCAGGTTTATCAACAGCCTTGACTACAGTTTCGCTACAGTGGACACCCCCAACGATCTAAAAGTGCTCGAGGTTTCAGGTTTGCCCTACCATGATCTTGTCAACATCCGTGACCACTACAAGGTCAAGGGCAGCACCAAGAACAATCAGAACTCCCTGGTTGACCTCACCTCGGCCATCATCGACCCCTACTACATGAAGATGAAGGATGAGTGCAAGAAGGACAGGATTGCCTGGCACAATGCATGGGAGCAGAGACTGTATGAAGAACACGTCAAGTATGCGGCCATGGACGCGTACACAAGCTACGAGATGTACAGGCGGATCATTGACATGAGGAAGTTCCTTCGTCTTGCCCTAGTTGAGGGATCGAGCCACAGAGCAGTGGCGGCAGCGTCACAAGAAGTAGATGATTAGTTGATCATTTCTCCTAGTTTAGAATGCATGTAATTGTTTATTGAGGTGTGTGCGAATGATTTGTATAGTCACTTATGTAATTGGATGTTTATTTTGGTTGTATATGTTGTTCTTCTGTAGACAAAGCAAGTCACATCACAGACGGAGTAAACTAGGGAACCCGTCGGTGATGAATTCATCAGTCGCTGACAATTGTATACTAGCAAGCGTTTGCCCACAGCACACACAGCTTATTAGTAGCAATCGTTTGTGTTATTATCGGTCTTTGCACACATTTCTGATTATGGGCCTATTTGCCAGTATCACATACATCTTTTTCTTTTGAACCATTCGTATTGTCTTGGCTCATCGCAAACAGTTCACCAGAGTGAACTGTATGCCCTTTATCACACACACCTTGATCTGGCTAACCGTTTCTATTGTGCTGCCTAATCACAAACAGTTCATCCTAGTGAACTGTATGCCGTATATCGCACACACCTTCATTTGGCTAACTGTTTCTATTGTTATGCTTATCGCAAACAGTTCGTATGGACCAACCGTATGCCACATATCGCCCACGCAACTCTGATCTAAATTGTGTTTGATGTCTGCTCCATCACAAATAGTTTGTATCATTTTTACGGTTTTCTTACACCACCATTTACGATTAACGCATCGCACACAGTTTCGTTGAAGGGTCTCTGATTGTCGTGTCGCTTTGGACCATCCTGCAATAGTGATTAGTTAACCCAAAAGGAATGACCTTAACCTTGTCGCTGTTGTTGAACCATTGTATGTAGTAAGGATAAGGATGTGGTCTGGTGGTGAGGGACAGCTTCTCCACCATGTCCATGCTAGCCAAGTTGTTGCAACTCCCTCCATCAATGATGACTTGGACAGAATGTTCCTTCACAACTCCCTTTGTATGGAAAAAATTGTGGCTCTGATTTCGCTCAGCATGTGTTACCTGCACACTCAAAACACGTTGGGCAACTAAACTTTCATACATGTCAGCACCTTCAGCAGCCATGTATTGCATCTCTTGTTCAGAATCATTTCCACCTTGTTCTTCACTCACAATAAGAGCCAAACTCTCCTCATCATAATAACTAGCGGACTCATACCCACAATCTTCATTAATGAACATCACACATTGGGAGGGGCATTGGCTCGCAATGTGACATCGACTCTTGCAACAATGACATATAATATCATGTGTTTGCCCTGTTGATGCCATGGATGAAGAAGAGTTGTTTGTGGGACCAGAAGGTGTGCTCTTGGGGGATGGTGGTGGTGCTTGTTTTCTTGTATCTCGGATGGAGTTGGAGTTGGCTGAAGTAGTCGATGCTGCAGCAGGACGTGTGGAAGTAGATGATGTACGTGTTGTCCATGGTGAAGATCGACCTGCAAAAAAATAATTCGCGCCAATGCCTGTCGATCCTGCACTTCACGTTCAGCTTTGCAAGCAAGATGGAATAAATGAGTGATATTCTTATGGTCCTTATACTCTAAGATGGTTTGAATTTCTTTGTTTAATCCACCCATAGAACATGCAAGCATAGCTTCATTATCCTCAACAATACCACATCTAATCATGCCAGTTTGTAATTCCTCATATTCTTCTATAGAATTTTTGCCTTGTCTTAAACGTTGCAATTTTTGGAGTAATTCACGTTGATAATATAGTTGAACCCAACGAGAACGCATATCAGTTTCCAAAGCAGCCCAAGTAGTTGGGATATTATCATGATATAATCTACAATGTTTAGACCACCAAGCACAAGCAAAACTAGTGAATGCACAAACAACAACAACAGCAACACATCTATCCTTGGGATAATGTAAAAATGTAAAACGTTGTTTGGTTTCTAACTCCCAAGTAAGATAGACATCAGGAATGTATCTACCCTCAAATGGTAGAATATTCAATTTTAGTTTAGGAACATGGTCATGATCTCGTACCTAAGGCGGTGGTGCAGCACTATCGTTGTGATTATATGCATGTGGACGACCTAGTGGTGGTGCTGGTGGTTGCACGTAGTTATGATTTTGCACAACCTCATCCTCGTAATCACCCTCATAATCGTCCTCCTCCTCGGTAGTAGCAGCAGGAGGCACATAATAATCAACAGTAGTAGCAGCGGCACTAGAATGTTGGTGTTCCTCAAGAGGAACATGCTTCAGTCGTCCTACTGGATCACGATGTGGAGGACGTTATTGTTGGTATTGCAATGGTGCAACAGGGGCAGCAGGTGGTGGTGGGAGACGCGCGAGCACTTCATCAAACTTGCGTCCAACTTGGTGTCAATTGTCTTCTCAATGTCATCTATCCTCTCCAATGCCTTTCCAAAGCTGCTCATCACGTCTTGCACTTCACCCAACATTTGTTAAAATTTATCATGTAGTTCCTTCTTTGTCATGTTCTCCCAGTCCAACTCTTGCGCTAGTGATCCTGCCATGGTTAGTAGCAATGCAAACACACGATAGTATGTCGTACAGACTACTTAATAGGATGTGGTGTGGTGGAAAGTCACAAATCCATCAAGCGAATCATAGATTTGAAGGAAATATGCCCTAGAGGCAATAATAAAGTTGTTATTTTATATTTCCTTATATCATGATAAATGTTTATTATTCAAGCTAGAATTGTATTAACCGGAAACTTGATACATGTGTGGATACATAGACAAAACACTGTGTCCCTAGTAAGCCTCTACTAGACTAGCTCGTTAATCAAAGATGGTTACAGTTCCTAACCATAGACATGTGTTGTCATATGATGAACAGGATCACATTATTAGGAAAATGATGTGATGGACAAGACCCATCCGTTAGCTTAGCATAATGATCGTTAAGTTTTATTGCTATTGCTTTCTTCATGTCATATACATATTCCTTTGACTATGATATTATGCAACTCCCGGATACTGGAGGAATACCTTGTATGCTATCAAACATCACAACGTAACTGGGTGATTATAAAGATGCTCTACAGGTATCTCCGAAGGTGTTTGTTGGGTTGGCATAGATCGAGATTAGGATTTGTCACTCCGAGTATCGGAGAGGTATCTCCATGCCCTCTCGGTAATGCACATCATAAAAAGCCTTGCAAGCAATCTGACTAATGAGTTATTTGCGGGATGATGTATTATGGGACGAGTAAAGAGACTTGCTGGTAATGAGATTGAACTAGGTATGAAGATACCGACGATCGAATCTCGGGCAAGTAACACACCGATGACAAAGGGAATTACATATGTTGTCATTGCGGTAGGACCGATAAAGATCTTTGTAGAATATGTAGGAACCAATATGAGCATCCAGGTTCCGATGTTGGTTACTGACCAGAGAGGTGTCTCGGTCATGTCTACATAGTTCTCGAACCCGTAGGGTCCGCACGCTTAACGTTCGATGACGATTTTGTATTATATGAGTTATGTTATTTGGTGACTGAATGTTGTTCGGAGTCCCGGATGAGATCACGGAAATGACGAGGGGTCTCGAAATGGTCGAGAGGTAAAGATTCATATATAGGACGATGATACTCCGACACCAGAAGTGTTCTGGGGGTACCGGGTACATATCGGGTCACCTGAAGGGGTTCCGGGCATCCCCCCGGCAACTGCATGGGCCTAATGGGCCAAGAAGGGGACAAACCAGCCCCTAGGGGACTCGTGCGACCCATGTAGGCCAAAATAAGGGGGAAGGAAAGAGGAGAAGAGAGAAAGGAAGGGGAGGGATTCGGCCAAGGGGGGAGGCCGAATTGGGAGGCGCCCAAGTAGGATTCCTCTTACTTGGGGCGCCCCCTTGGCTGCCTCTCCTCCCCTCCAACCTATATATATGAGGGGGGCACCGCTAGAACACACAACATTGATTCCTAGTCGTGTGCGGCACCCCCGTCCATAGTTTATGCCTCCGGTCATATTCACGTAGTGCTTAGGCAAAGCCTTGCGTGGATCACTTCACCATCACCGTCGCCATGCCGTCATACTAACGGAACTCTCCCTCGACACTTTGATGGATCAAGAGTTCGAGGGACGTCATCGAGCTGAACGTGTGCAGAACTCGGAGGTGTCGTACATTCGGTGCTTAATCGGTCGGAACGAGAAGATGTTCGACTACATCAACCGCATTGCCAAACGCTTCCGCTTTCGGTCTACGAGGGTACATGGATACACTCTCCCCCTCTCGCTGCTATGCATCTCCAAGATAGATCTTGCTTGAGCGTAGGAAATTTTTGAAATTACATGCTACGTTTCCCAACAGTGGCATCCGAGCCAGGTCTATGCATAGATGATGTGCACGAGTAGAACACAAAGAGTTGTGAGGCGGTGATCGTCATACTGCTTACCACAAATGTCTTATTTTGATTCGGCAGTATTGTTGGATGAAGCGGCCCAGACCAACCTTATATGACCACATTTATGAGACCGGTTCCACCGACAGACATGCAACTAGTTTTGCATAAAGGTGGCTGGCGGGTGTTTGTTTCTCCAACTTTAGTTGAATCAAATTTGACTGTGGCCGCTCCTTGTTGAAGGTTAAAACAGCAAACTTGATAAATGACAGTTGTGGTTTTGCTGCGTAGGTAAGAACGGTTCTTGGTAGAAGCCCTTAGCAGCCACGTAAAACTTGCAAAAAAAAGTAGAGGACGTCTAACTTGTTATTGCAGGGCATGTCGTGATGTGATATGGTTAAGACATGATGTGATATACGTTGATGTATGAGATGATCATGTTTTGTAGAAGTTATCGGCAACTGGCAGGATCCTTATGGTTGTCGCTTTATTGTATGAAATGCAAACGCCATGTAATTGCTTTACTTTGTCACTATGCATTAGAGATAGTTGTAGAAGCAATAGTTGGCGAGAAGACCACGACGCTACGATGGAGATCAAGGTGTCAAGCCGGTGGCGATGGAGATCATGATGGTGCTTTGGAGATGGAGATCAAAGGAACAAGATGATGATGGCCACATCATGTCACATATTTTGATTGCATGTGATGTTTATCTTTTATGCATCTTATTTTGCTTAGTACGGCGGTAGCATTATAAGATGACCCCTTACTAAAATTTCAAGGTATAAGTGTTCTCCCTGAGTATGCACCGTTGTGACAGTTCGCCGTGCTGAGACACCACGTGATGATCGGGTGTGATAAGCTCTAGTTTGACATAGAACGGGTGCAAGACAGTTCTGCACATGTGGAATACTCGGGTTAAACTTGACGAGCCTAGCATGTACAGACATGGCCTCGAAACACTGGAGACCGAAAGGTCGAACGTGAATCATATAGTAGATATGATCAACATAGAGATGTTCACCATTGAAGACTACTCCATCTCACATGATGATCGGACATGATTTAGTTGATTTGGATCACGTGATCATTTAGATGACTCAAGGGATGTCTATCTAAGTGGGAGTTCTTAGGTAATATGATTAATTGAACTTAATTTATCATGAACTTAGTCCCGATAGTATTTGCATATCTATGTTGTAGATCAATAGCTCGCGTATAGCTCCCCTCTTTTATTTTTGATATGTTCCTAGAGAAAACTAAGTTGAAAGATGATAGTAGCAATGATGCGGACTGGGCCCATGATCTGAGGATTATCCTCATTGCTGCACAGAATAATTCTGTCCTTGATGCACCACTGGGTGACGAACCTGGTGTAGGAACAGATGCAGACATTATGAACGTTTTGCAAGCTCGGTATGATGACTACTTGATAGTTTAGTGCACCATGCTTGACGGCTTAGAACCGGGACTTCAAAAATGTTTTGAAATGCCACGGAGCATATGAGATGTTCCAAGAGTTGAAATTGGTATTTTAGACTCATGCCCGTGTCGAGAGGTATGAGACCTCTGACAAGTACTTAGCCTACAGGATGGAGGAGAATAGCTCAGCCAGTGAGCATGTACTTAGAATGTCTGGGTACTACAATCGCTTGAATCAAGTGGGAGTTAATCTTCCAGATAAGATAGTGATTGACGGAATTCTCTAGTCACTATCACGAAGCTACTAGAACTTTGTGATGAACTATAATTTGCAAGGGATGACGAAAATGATTCCCGAGCTCTTTATGATGCTGAAATTGGCGAAGGTAGAAATCAAGAAAGAGCATCAAGTGTTGATGATTAACAAGACCACTAGTTTCAAAAAAAGGCAAGGGAAAGAAAGGGAACTTCAAGAACAATGGCAAGCAAGTTTCCACTCCCGTGAAGAAACCCAAAGCTGGACCTAAGCCTGAAACTGGGTGCTTCTACTGCAAAGGGAATGGTCACTGGAAGCGGAACTGCCCCAAATACTTGGCGGATAAGAAGGATGGCAAAGTGAAAAAAGGTATATTTGATATACATGTTATTGATGTGTACTTAACTAGTGTTCATAGTAGCCCCTGGGTATTAGATACCGGTTCAGTTACTAAGATTAGTAACTCGAAACAGGAGTTACAAAATGAACACAGACTAGTTGAGGGCGAGGTGACGATCTGTGTTGGAAGTGATTCCAAGGTTGATAAGATCACCATCGCATACTCCCTCTACCTTCGGGATTAGTGTTCAACCTAAATAAATGTTATTTGGTGTTTGCGTTGAGCATGAATATGATTGGATCATGTTTATTGCAATACGTTTATTCATTTAAGTCAGAGAATAATAGTTGTTCTGTTTACATGAATAAAACCTTCCATGGTCATACACCCAATATGAATGGTTTTTTGAATCTCGATTGTAGTGATACACATATTCATAATATTGATGCCAAAAGATGCAAATTTAATAATGATAGTGCAACATACTTGTGGCACTACCGTTTAGGTCATATTGGTGTAAAGCGCATGAAGAAACTCCATGCCAATGGACTTTTGGAATCACTTGATTATGAATCATTTGATGCTTGCGAACCATGCCTCATGGGCATGATGACTAAAACTCCGTTCTCCAGAACAATGGAGCGATCCACTGACTTATTGGAAATAATACATACCGATGTATGCGGTCCGATGAGTGTTGAGGCTCGCGGCGAGTATCGTTATTTTATAACCTTCACGGATGATTTGAGCAGGTATGGGTATATCTACTTGATGAAACACATGTCTGAAACATTTGAAAAGTTCAAAGAATTTCTGAGTG
The DNA here is from genome assembly GCF_018294505.1 of Triticum aestivum. Taxonomy (NCBI): domain Eukaryota; kingdom Viridiplantae; phylum Streptophyta; class Magnoliopsida; order Poales; family Poaceae; genus Triticum; species Triticum aestivum. The sequence continues at coordinate 250,528,309 of NC_057802.1, read as the reverse complement.
AAGTAGAGAATCATCGTAACAAGAAAATAAAGTTTCTACGATCTGATTGCGGAGGCGAATATTTGAGTGACGAGTTTGGCCTTCATTTAAAACAATGTGGAATAGTTTCACAATTCACTCCACCTGGAACGCCACAGCGTAATGGTGTGTCCGAACGTCGTAACCGTATTTTATTAGATATGGTGCGATCTATGATGTCTCTTACCGATTTACCACTGTTATTTTGGGGTTATGCATTAGAGATAGTTGCATTCACATTAAATAGGGCACCGTCTAAATCCATTGATACGACGCCGTATGAACTATGGTTTGGCAAGAAATCTAAGCTGTCGTTTCTTAAAATTTGGGGTTGCAATGCTTATGTGAAAAAGCTTCAGCCTGATAAGCTCGAACCCAAATTGGAGAAGTGCGCCTTCATAGGATACCCAAAATAAATTGTTGGGTACACCTTCTACCACAGATCCTAAGGCAAGATCATTGTTGCTAAGAATGGATCCTTTCTAGATAAGGAGATTCTCTTGAAAGAAGTGAGTGGGAGGAAAGTAGAACTTGATGACTTAATTGTACCTTCTCTCAAATTGGAAATTAGCTCATCACTGAAAACCGTTCCCGTGATGCATACACCAACTAGAGAGGAAGCTAATGATAATAATCATGAAACTTCAGATCAAGTTACTACCAAACCTCGTAGGTCAACTAGACCATGTTCCGCACCAGAGTGGTACGGTAATCCTATTCTGGAAGTCACGTTACTAGACCATGACGAACCTACGAACTATGAAGAAGCGATGATGAGCCCAGATTCCCATAAATGGCTTGAATCTGAGATAGGATCCATGTATGAGAACAAAGTGTGGACTTTGGTGGACTTTCCTGATGATCGGCAAGCCATTGAGAATAAATGGATCTTCAAGAAGAAGACGGGCGCTGATGGTAGTGTTACTATCTACAAAGCCCGAATTGTCGCAAAAGGTTTTCGACAAGTTCAAGGTGTTCACTACAATGAGATTTTCTCACTCGTATCGATACTTAAGTCTGTCCGAATCATGTTAGCAATTGCCATATTTTATGAAATCTGGCAAATGGATATCAAAACTGCATTCCTTGATGGATTTATTAAAGAAGAGTTGTATATGATGCAACCAGAAGGTTTTGTCAATCCTAAATGTGCTAACAAAATGTGCAAGCTCCAGCAATCCATCTATGGACTGGTGCAAGCATCTCGGAGTTGGAATATACACTTTGATGAGTTGATCAAAGCATATAGTTTTATACAGACTTGCGGTGAAGCCTGTATTTACAAGAAAGTGAGTGGGAGCACTACAGCCTTTCTGATAAGTATATGTGAATGACATATTGTTGATCAGAAATGATGTAGAATTTTCTGGAAAGCATAAAGGAGTGTTTGAAAGGAACTTTTCAAAGAAAGACCTTGGTGAAGCTGCTTACATATTAGGCATCAAGATCTACAGAGATAGATCAAGACGCTTGATAAGACTTTCGATGAGTACATACATTGATAAGATTTTGAAATAGTTCAAAATGGATCAGTCAAAGAAGGAGTTCTTGCCTGAGTTGTAAGGTATGAAGTTGAGTAAGACTCAAACCCCGACCATGGCAGAAGATAGAGAGAGAATGAAAGTCATTCCCTGTGCCTCAGCCATAGGTTCTATAAAGTATGCCATGCTATGTAACAAACCTGTTGTGTACCTTGCCATGAGTTTGGCAAAGGGGTACGATAGTGATCCAGGAGTGGATCACTGGATAGCGGTCAAAGTTATCCTTAGTTACCTAAGAGGACTAAGGAAATATTTCTCGGTTATGGAGGTGATAAAGAGTTCGTCGTAAAGAGTTACGTCGATGCAAGCTTTTACACCGATCCAGGTGACTCTGAGTCTCAATCTGGATACATATTGAAAGTGGGAGCAATTAGCTAGAGTAGCTCTATGCAGAGCATTATAGACATAATTTTTCTGCAAAATACACACGGCTCTGAATGTGGCAGACCCGTTGACTAAACTTCTCTCACAAGCAAAACATGATCGCACCTTAGTATTCTTTGGGTGTTAATCACATAGCGATGTGAACTAGATTATTGACTCTAGTAAACCCTTTGGGTGTTGGTCACATGGCGATGTGAACTATGGGTCTTAATCACATAAAGATGTGAACTATTGGTGTTAAATCACATGAAGTTGTGAACTAGATTATTGACTCTAGTGCAAGTGGGAGACTGAAGGAAATATGCCCTAGAGGCAATAATAAAGTTGTTATTTTATATTTCCTTATGTCATGATAAATGTTTATTATTCTTGCTATAATTGTATTAACCGAAAACTTGATACATGTGTGGATACATAGATAAAATATTGTGTCCCTAGTAAGCCTCTACTAGACTAGCTCGTTAATCAAAGATGGTTAAGTTTCCTAACCATAGACATGTGTTGTCATTTGATGAACGGGATCACATCATTAGGAGAATGATGTGATGGACAAGACCCATCAATTAGCTTAGCATAATGATCGTTAAGTTTTGTTGCTATGGCTTTCTTCATGTCATATACATATTCCTTTGACTATGAGATTATGCAACTCCTGGATACTGGAGGAATACCTTGTGTGCTATCAAATGTCACAACATAACTGGGTGATTATAAAGATGCTCTACAGGTATCTCCGAAGGTGTTTGTTGGGTTGGCATAGATCAAGATTAGGATTTGTCACTCCGAGTATCGGAGAGGTATCTCTGGGCCCTCTCAGTAATGCACATAATAATAAGCCTTGCAAGAAATGTGACTAATGAGTTAGTTGTGGGATGATGTATTATGAAACAAGTAAAGAGACTTGTCGGTAACGAGATTGAACTAGGTATGAAGATACCGATGATCGAATCTCGGGCAAGTAACATACCGATGACAAAGGGAATTACGTATGTTGTGATTGCAGTACGATCGATAAAATCTTCATAGAATATGTAGGAACCAATATGAGCATCCAGGTGTCGCTGTTGGTTATTGACCGGAGAGGTGTCTCGGTCATGTCTACATAGTTCTCGAACCTGTAGGGTCCGCACGCTTAACGTTCGATGACGATTTTGTATTATATGAGTTATGTGATTTGATGACCAAATATTGTTCGGAGTCCCGGATGAGATCATGGACATGTAGAGGAGTCTCGAAATGGTCGAGAGGTAAAGATTCATATATAGGAGGATGATATTCGGACACTGGAAGTGTTCTGGGGGTACCGGGTACATATCGGATCATCGGAAGGGGTTCCGGGCATCCCCCGAGCAAGTACATGGGCCAAGAAAGGGACAGACCAGCCCCTAGGGGGTTGGTGCGCCCCATGTAGGCCAAAATAAGGGGGAAGGAAAGGGGAGAAGAGAGAAAGGAAGGGGAGGGATTCGGGCTCCCCCTTCCTTCTCTCCTCTCTCCTCCTTCCTTCCCCCTCCGGATGAATACGAAAGGGGGGAGGCCGAATTGGGAGGCGCCCAAGTAGGATTTCTCCTACTTGGGCACCCCCTTGGCTGCCTCTCCTCCCCTCCAACCTATATATATGAGGGGGCCACCGCTAGAACACACAACATTGATTCATAGCCGTGTGCAGCGCCTCCCTCCACAGTTTACGCCTCCGGTCATATTCACGTAATGCTTAGGCGAGGCCCTGCGCGGATCACTTCACCCTCACCGTCACCACGCCATCGTGCTTATAGAACTCCCCCTCGACACTTTGCTGGATCAAGAGTTCGAGGGATGTCATCGAGCTAAATGTGTGCAGAACTTGGAGGTCCCGTACGTTCGGTGCTTAATCGGTCGGAACAAGAAGAAGTTCGACTACATCAACCGCGTTGCCAAATGCTTCCGCTTTCGGTCTACGACGGTACGTGGACACACTCTCCCCTCTCGTTGCTATTCATCTTCTACATAGATCTTGCGTGAGCGTAGGAAATTTTCAAAATTACATACTACGTTTCCCAACAAAATTCTTACTCATTCTGACCAAGCAACAGGCGGTCAACGGTAACCGATGTAGTCAAACTCTCAAAGCTTGGATAGAGCGATTGCCAGGTGGTCTCAAATGCATGATGTATATGTATGTGGAGCTGGGAAGCCTTATAATATGGTAGCAAAAATATCAGTAATAATCAATTCAGAGATGCAAAGTTGAATAAACGCTCAGCGACGGTACTGTGTTGGTCGTAGGCTATACCGTACTAGAGACGCGAGCCAAGAACACTATGAAAATCACAGCGCGGCACGTAACAAGGTCGAAGCACAATCTGAATCTCCTTTTTCGTTTTCTCTCTTTTTACACTTTTTTAAATCATTTTGTCTCTCTTTATTTTGCTCTTCAACAATTTTTTTCAAAAAAGTCTACAAATGGTCTAAAAACTACCTGGCCAGAATTTTCCAGACTTTGTTTTTTTAATGGAACTATTATTCTTCTATGGGTGGCACTGAAGTTGGGGAGTCTGACTTGGTCATGACATGGAGTATGACATTACCTGAAAATCTATAACATATAAGAAAATTGTACTCGGACTAGGACTGGTGGCGGAGATCAATCTGGTGGAACTCAGACTGGTGGCGGATAGATGTTGGGCGGTGGAACATAGACTGCTGGCGAATTTGTGATGGAGGTGGACTCGGATTGGCGTGATGGATATGCGGTGGCATATATGGACTCAGATTGGTGGCCTATCTCCGGTGCTAGTAGATGGCAGTGGCCATGAAGATGGTACGGTAGTTTTATATGGCAGCGGCGATGAAGATAATGCGATGGTGGTATATGGCAACAACGATGACAATGGTGTGGTGGCAGCGTGACAACTTGTGAACTAAGCTCAAAATTCTAAGGTAACTAGACACTAAGACCACTCGACACGAATGATGCAACCGCAAATTCAACAAAGCAAAACACTGCAAAGATTATGCCAAGGCTCAGACTGGTTCGGATATGATGATCTAACATATTTTTTGTGTGGATTCTTCATGGACTATAGGTATGAAGAACAAGTGCGATCTATACAATAAAAAACTGGAAAGTCTCACTGAGCAACCTGGAAATCCGATACCACTTGATAGAGGCAAAGGTGTCCTGTTTTTTGATGAGATGGTGGCCATCATTTTTGGTAGAGTAGACTTTGACAATTCGACTACGAACGAGTGAGGATGTCGTGCCTTAGCAATCGCTAAACCAACTCCGAGAGGTTATTGACCATGCCGGAGCACAATCAACCTGACCATGAAGGTCTATTTCCTGCATGCAATCAAAGAACGAGCAAGAAACTGAAATTAAAATCTGAATATTGCGAGTATAAGAGGAAAGCTTTATTAATGAAAGTGGGGTTCTGTGATGTCTTGGTCTGGTTGTAGAACACAAACGAAGGACGCAAAGTTGCAGCTATGGCGAACTTCTAACCTAAACAAATCCAAAGTCTAAATTGTGCCTTAAGGGTTGTATTTATAGGAGAAAAGGAAGGGGATTTCATCCATCGTTGGCAAGGTGGGACTAAAACATCTCCTGAGTCGTTTCCCCTACAATAGGACTCTAAAACCAGCCTATGAAGTATTATTTCAAAATTACAAGGGCCTGGCAGATGGTGGTAGTGGTGCGTGTTTTCTTGTATCACGATTGAAATTGGCGGCTGAAGTGGCAGTGATGTAGTAGGACGTGTGCAAGTAGAGGATGTACGTGGTGTCCATGATGAAGACCGAAGTGCAGAAAAATTAGTTCGCGCCAATGCATGTCGATCCGGCACTTCACGTTCAGCTTTGCAAGCAAGATGGAATAAATGAGTGATATTATTATACTCCTTGTACTCTAGAATGGTCTAAATCTCTCTATTTAATACACCCATAAAACATGCAAGCATAGCTTCATTATCCTCAACAATACCACATCTAATCATGACAGTTTGTAATTCCTGATAATATTTCTCTATAGAATTTTTCCCTTGTTTTAAACGCTGCAACTTTTGGAGTAATTCACGTTGATAACATGGTGGAACCCAACGAGTATGCATAACAATTTTCAAAGTAGCCCAAGTAGTAGGGATATTATCATGATATAATCTACAATGTTCAGAACACCAAACAGAAGCAAAACTAGTGAATTCATAAACAGCAGCAACAACACATCTATCCTCAGGATATTGTAAGCATGTGAAACGTTGTTCAGTTTCTAACTCCCAAGTAAGATGGACATCAGGAATGTATCTACGCTCAAATGATGGAATATTCAATTTCAGTTTAGAAATATAGTCACAATCTCGTACCTAAGGTGGTGGTGCAGCCCTACCGTTGCGATTATATGCATGAGGACGACCTGGTGGTGGTGCTAGTGGTTGCATGTTGTTCTAATTTGGCACAAGCTCATCCTTGTAATCACCCTCATATTCCTCGTACTCATTGGTAGTAGCAGCAGGAGCGGCAGAAGCATCGACAGTAGTTGCAGCGACACCAGAATGTTTGTCGGGCTCAAGGGGAACACACTTTGCTCGTCCTACTTTATCGGAGCGACGTGGAGGTGGTTGTTGTTGTTGTTGCTGCTGTTGTTGTTGTCGTTGCTGCAGAGGTGCGACAAGTGCAGCCAGCGGTGCTTGTGGAAGACGCGTGAGCATTTCATTAAACTTGCCATCTAGCTTTGTTCGAACGTATTCTCAATGCCATTGTTCTTCTTGAAAGTGCTACTTATCGACTAGAGGGGGGTTGAATAGGCGATTTTTATGAAAGTCTTCAAAGTACGAGGTCTTTAAAGACAAACAAGCAATTGAACCTATATGATATGCAGCGGAAGATGAACTACACTAGACAAGCCATAGTCAAATGAGCAATATAGTGAAAGCACAAAGACTAATAGCAGCTAGGTAGTACGGATCGGAATGGAACATAGCATGAAGCCAAACAGGTAATAGTCTTCGCAAAGTGAAGTCAAACAGATCAGACAAGCAAGCAATGACTTCACGAAGACAAACTGAAATGTAAAGAAGGTAGGGGATAGAACCAGTAGCTTGGTGAAGACCATGATTTGGTAGACCAGTTCCAGTTGCTGTGACAACTGTACGTCTGGTTAGGGAGGCTGAGATTGAACTCATTGAACTCAGAAGACTGTGTCTTCACCTGATTCCCCTTGAGCTACGGACACCCACTCCTCACCCAATCACTCTGGTAAGTCTCCAAGGTAGACTTCCAAACCTTCACAGACTCCGTTCACTGCGATCTGCAATGACTTGTGGATCCTCAGAACATGACGCCTAACCGACCGGAGGATGCACAGTCCTCAAGTGTAACAAGTCTTCAGGTCACGCGGACAGAAAGACTTCACTGATGCCTAACACTCTTTGGCTCTGGGTGTTTTGGGCTTTGTCCTTGCAAGGATCTCTCTCTCTCAAAGGCTTCGGAGGTGGGTTGCCCTCAAACAACAAAAGCCGTGCACTAACTCTAAGCAGCCACCAATTTATGGTGTAGGGGGTGGGCTATTTATAGCCAGGAAGCAACCCGACATGATATGTCTGAAATGACCCTGGGTCATACTCTTTGGCTCTGGGTGTTTTGGGATCTGTCCTTGCAAGGATCTCTCTCTCAAAGGCTTCGCAGGTGGGTTGCTCTCAAACGACAAAAGCCGTGCACTAACTCTGAGCAGCAACCAATTTATGGTGTAGGGGGTGGACTACTTATAGCCAGGAGGCAACCCGACATGATATGTCCGAAATGATCCTGGGTCAGTAAGGAACCAACACGTGTCCAATGGTCGGATTTCAAACACGCGCGGCAGCTTGGCTTGGGCTACAAGCAAAGCTGACTCATCCAACTCTGGATAAGATTTTCTCTCATTGTCTTAGCTCGAAGATATAGGATTTTGGTTGAGAATCACTTCAGGCATCTAAGTTTGTTCACTTGGACCCCACTTAACAGTTCGGTTGTTCCTATGACTAAATAAAGAAGAAAAGGAAACTAAAAAAGAAACTATGTCTTCGCACTCCATAGTCTTCAAGTGAATGTCTTCATAGGTCATTATCTTCAACGTGAATGTCTTCACGAACCACCATTGTCTTCAATGTCTTCATACATTTCAGGGGTCATCTTTGGTAGGTAAACCGAATTAGTGAGGGACTACTACCTGTGTTATCCTGTAATTCTCAAAAACACATTAGTGCCTCAACCATGTTTGTCGTCTATAGTCCAAAACCAACTAGGGGTGGCACTCGATGCACTTACAATCTCCCCCTTTTTGGTGTTTGATGAAAAACTTGTTGAAGTTTTCAACAGGGATAAAAGTATGTGAAAGTTAAAGTACATGGGCATTGTCTTCATAGGTTGGAAGAGGCTCCCCCTGAAGATGCGCATATAAATGTTTTGCTTTTGAATGCAAATGCACATGGAAGGTTTTGTGTTGTGGAGATCCTCTTCAACACATGAAGACAATTCATCATGCATACACAAATGTAATGAAGATAATGAAATGCATAATGAGAAATGGGCGTCTGCAGAATGACTTCATGCGGGATTTATCATCGCATCATAAGGTAGCAGCAAAAGTGGCAGACGACCATCAAGTTTCGGTGTTACAACTCAAAAGCCAACAGTTTCCAGAACGAGAGTTGTAAGAACCTAGCAAAAAAATAAGCACCCGACCCATATGGACCCGCTTGAAGACTATCAACTCATATGCTTCTCCCACTTTTGCTAGTAATGACCAAAAAGGTTTGAAGACACAGAGTATCTCCTTGTTCCCAGTCGGTGAAGATGTTGGGGCAGAAGGGTCGATGTTGGAGTTGGGCGGTGCAGAGGGGCCTGATGCAGAATCGTGATGCAGTGAAGCCATCGCTAGTGAAGTGGCATCGTCCTCTTCATCTATGACTCACGCAACAACAGTGGGAGCCGAAGATGAATAGTCAGAATCTTCAAGGGAAGGAGTTGTATGCCAGCTTCCTGATTAGGGAGGCCTGGAGTCAAACTTGATGTTCAGTGAAGCCATCTGCTCGAATATCGTCTTCAGAACAGAGCATTGTGAGGCTTTCCAGGACCGCCGACAGGCTTCATGTGTAACAAAAGAATTCTTGGTTGCAAGGTTGCGAATACGATTGACGTCAATGAGCAGACTCTGCACCTGGCACTTTAGCCAGTCATGATTCCTATCTTGCTTCTGGTGAAGTGATACAAGAAGCTCTTTGTCATTCAGGAGACAAGAATGCTTCTGAGGCCTTTGAGCTACCGTGCTGGCTGTTGCACCAGTGTTTGCATGATGCTGTAGACGAAGCTGACCGGCAAGAGGACCCGCAGGAGCAGGAGGATTCGGCACATGAACACCTTTAATAGGTTGAGTGAAGCTTTGAAAGGCGGCATTGTCTTCACGTATTGGCTCCTTGGTAGGCACGGGATAAATAACTTCATGAGACATGTCCATTTCAGGCTAGAATACAACATGGTTGCGCGCTGAAGCTTGATAGTTGATGGTTGAGTGAAGCTTTATCAGCCGCATGACCCATGGAGCATAAAACTTGAGGCCAAAAAGATCAGTGCCAGAAGCTGCCAACTGTTGAATGAAGAAGTCTTGAGTGTCGAACCTGATGCCGTTGATGATGTAGAAGACCAATGTCTTCATGGTGCCTTCAAGCTTAGCATCAGGAGAATGTCCCTTGATAGGCCACCGAGTACGCCTTAGAATGTGAGAAATGGTGCGGGGCAGGTACTCAAGGTCCTTGACATAGAACTCCTTGGGATATTCAGCATCAAAGGGCAAAGGCTTCATCATGTTGAGCATTTGACTCATATTGGGCTCAGGCTTGTGAAATATACACTGCAGTTCTTTCTCATAATGATGACAACCTGGCTCATACAGATCACCATGAGTGGGCAGGGAAGTTAGCTCGATAATATCCTGAGCTTTCGCTTCATGATGGATATCTCCTGTCATCCACTCAAGGACCCATGTCTTCGGATCCCTGTTGTAGCCTGATATGTGTAGAGTGGCATAGAGCTGCAGAAGAAGCTCTTCATTCCAGTGCTCCTTGTCAGTGACAAATGGGAGCAGCCCAACTTCATGGAAGCAGTCTAGGGCTTCTTCAAGGCATGGCAGCCCAGCAATGGCTTCACAGTCAAGACGCTTGTGGGGAAAATCCTACCTTGGTTGTAGAGAATGCATGAATAGTAGCTCCTTTGCTGGTGCTTCTAGAACCTGTTAGATGAAATCTTTGGCTTCCTGAAGGGGTTCTTGGCCTTGTCAAAGAAAGTGTTGTGCTCTCTGAAGCTTAGCACACTGCAGGAGCCTTGTGTAGTGACCGCACTTGGAAGCCTTGGCAGCCTGGGCTTTGGCTTGTGCGTTTGAGGCCTTTGCTCCACATGATAGTCATATTAGGGACCAGGAGCAGTTGGAGGTGTCAAGATTGGCCACTTAACAGTAACAAGCTCACCACGATAGAATGCACATTCCATGGTGTGAGGCATAGGGGGAGGAACAGCCACATCCGAGGTGGATGGCTGTGCAGTGTCTTCTATGGCATCATTGACTTTGGGCTGCACATTATCTTCCGCCATGACAACGTCATTGGCTTCAGGAGCAGTGACACAAGCATCATCGGATGCAGGAGCTTCAGTGGATGGAACAACAGGTGGGTCGGGCAAAATCACTTCTTCTAGTACACCTGATTCAACGGTAGGGGTATGACTTCACGATCTTCTTCTTTTTCTTCATCGGCTGATACAGCCGGAATATCTTCAGCCGCTTTAGCTTCAGATTCTTGAGCAGTCATGGAAGGGATGGCTTCAGGAAACACTTGACGTGCTAATGAGCTTGTGTTTTGCACATCCTCTTCAGGAATGCTGGACATGGAGACTGTGGGCCTAGGGCCTCTGTGAAGCCTTCGGAAAGAGGGCGACGCCTATGGTGAAGGAGTGGTCTTCTCCATGTCTTCTGGTGTAGCTTGCGGGGTCTCAAGCACCGGAGTGGTGATATGAGCGGGTGGAGTGTGAGGAATGACTTCATGCAACGGGAGTTGGGGTGTTGCTCTTCCCAGAATGCATCTTGTGTAATTGGCATCATGGGACCACCAATGCTTATCTGCTCACTGCTCGTAGGAGCAGGCGATGATACCGGTTGGGCATGATCTGAGGAACAACTACATCATCTTCTACATTGTCTTCATGATCAATGTCTTCAGCTGTGATGGAGTTAGCAGCTGGAATATCTTCAGAGTCATGAGCCTCTATGGAAGAAGGCTCATGCACAACGAGACGACGCTCGCGATTGGTGGAAGCTGGGAGTGCAACTAAAATAGGCTCAACGAGCAATGGTTCTTGGGGAGCAGCACGTTCTTTGCATGAAGACTTTGAAGAATTTGTCTTCAACTTCTTCTTGGAGGGAGCAGCATCAGAAGTATCATGGTGCTTCCCCTTTTTGGCTTCGGCCTCAGCCAGCTTAGTCTTCTTCTGCTCAGAAGCTACTGAAGGGACCTTTGGCTTCGAGCCAGTCATACTGGTAGGGAAGATAATGCTTGGTCTTTCCTACCTTGTGGCTTCAGGTTTAGCTGCAGCAGGTTTCTTCTTCTTCTCGGTAGCTAGCTTGGGGTAAATGCCTGGACGCCCAAGAGCCTTTCTCTTCACAGCCTCATTGTGAGCCTGGACGCATTTCTCAGCATAGTACTTCATGCACTCACGTGAGCCTTTGGCTTCCTCGCGTTTCTTTTTGAACTGAGCCTTGAGGTCAATCATCATTTGCTTGAAGTTCTGAACATCAACGACACCGAGCTCTGCCATATGCTTCTTGAACTGGGCCTTCTCATAGTCAATTTTATTTTTTAGCTCAACAATCTTCTGAGCTATAGCAAGTTCCTTGGCTATGCAGCCCTGAAATGTGACACTGATGTCAATGAGCAGTTGCAGATCGTCAATGGTCAGAGTTGGGTCTTCAAACCATTCATCGATGAAATTGTTGAGGATATCTGTATCAAAGAGAGGCAAATCCTTGAAGATTTCAACCTCTTGCTTGCTCTTGTTAAGCATTTCCAGAGCATCATCATTAAGATCTTCATCACCGGAGAGATCTATGGTATCCTCTTCATTTCTCAAGATGCTAGCTGGAGTGAGGTCATGTCCAGGAATCTCCTCAGGCTTCTTGGACTTCCTGGAGGTGCGGGATTGATCCTCAAACTGCACACTGGATTCAGGAGGTGCAGATTGCAATGGCTTCACTCTTGAAGCTTTTGGAGCTACAGAAGATTTTGAAGCCTTAGACTTCTTCTTTGGCTTCAGAGGCTCAGGATCATCCTCATGCTCCTCTCCGCCAGCAGCCTCTTCGACATTGGCCCTTTGTGTAGCAGTGTGAGAGAGAAGCCCATCGAAGTTGTTCAAGGGGCCAATGATATTCGGATTGGCTTCACGACTGCCATCTACCCTTGGAGTAGCTGGACCAAGGTTGAAATCAATCCCCGGGTCCTTCTTGTTCTGCAATGTAGAAGCCCGTGCAAAATGAAGATTTTTTCAAACAATTCATCTTTGCGACACCGCAAGAGACTGGACGGGTCGGCATCTTCAGGTTGAGGTCCTCTAACCATGCAAGGATAGAAGCCATGTGCAATGGCTTCAGCCCTCGTCTTGGGGATAAGCTTCATGTATACAATATCGGCCCAAGGAGGCCTCACAACATTCTTCTTAGCATACTCTAGAGTAACAAAGTGGTATTTGAACCATTCCTCTGCCCAGTGTCTGTGAATCCATTGAACCCTGGATTTTCGCTAAGTGTAAGATTCATCTGGATCAGACTTGTATTGCTCATAGAGATCAAGGGGGCGGATCCCGAGCAGTGTTGTCACGGAGCTGTCTGCCACCCTTCTTTGCAGATTTGCTTGTTGCCATTGGATTCAAACTGAAAGGCTTCACAACAATGTTTGGTTTCAATCTGCTTGTCTGACAAGAGCTGGCTTCAGGTGATTCAATGTGATGCTATAAGAACTCTGCAAATGAATGCAAACTATGAGAACCAAGGGATTCTCCCACGGACATGTACAGGTGACAACATTAGAGATGCGAGGGAAGGGGAAGAGGCCATGTGCATTCTCAGAAGATTTTGAAGATAACACTACAAAAAAAAGACACATCCGTGACATTTTGGGCCGAACGAAAAAATTTCTGTCATACTTATGACACTTCTATGACGATAATTGTGACAAAACCCGGTATCATCATAGATGTGGTGGGCTCCTAGTTCTATGACAAAAAATCATGACAGAAAATGGGCTTTTTGTCCTGGGCGGGCCGGAGACGCAGCTGCATGACATTCTTTGGGCCGTCCATGATGGAAAAAACCGTGGTAGAAGCGACGGCGCGGAAAATATCGGGGAGTTCCCGGTACGGTGGGTGGTCGGGGGCCGAGCGATGCACGTTTCTCTCATACACGTACGCGCGTGTGTGCGAGGCGTTGGGCTCTAACTGAACCCGAGCGAGGCGTTCGCCTCCTGAACCCGAGCAATTGCCCTGCAGGCTACGCGTTAGTAATGCGAGCAATCGATCGATGGCTGTTAAATGAACCCGATCGAGCGATTCCTTTGTTTGCTACAGCTGCTAACTGAAGCCGATCGAACACTGCTGCCTCCTTCCCTTCATGAACAGTGAGCGTTGTGGGGGGTTTTGGATGAACAATTCCCGGTGGGGGGTTGGATGAATTGGACCCCGTGTTGCCGCTGGATGAACAAGACCCCGATCGATCGAGCCGGTTGGGCGTGGATGAACAGGACCCCGTGGAGGGCTGGATGAATAGGATCCCGTGGACGGCTGGTTGAACAGTAGCCAGTGGAGGGCTGGTTGAACAGTAGTCGGTGGAGGGCTGGATGAACAGTAGCCCGTGGAGGGGTGGTTGAACAAGACCCCCGTGAAGAGGGCTGGTTGAACAGTAGCCGGTGGAGGAGCGCGCGGTGGCAGCTGGATGAACAGGAGCCCATGGATGAACAGTCGCAGGTGGAGGCTGGAGGAGGTCGACGGTAGATGAACAGTAGCCCATGGAGGCTGGAGGAGGTCGACGGTGGAGATGAACAGTATCCCGTGGAGTCCCGTTTTGCGGTACGCCACATCCCTCCCACTACAAAAAAAGACACATCCGTGACATTTTGGGCCGAACGAAATTTTTTTCTGTCATACATATGACACTTCTATGACGATAATTGTGACAAAACCCGGTATCATCATAGATGTGGTGGGCTCCTACTTCTATGACAGAAAATGGGCTTTTCGTCCTAGGCGGGCCGGGGACGCAGCTGCATGACATTCTTTGGGCCGTCCATGACAGAAAAAACCGTGGTAAAAGCGAGGGCGAGGAAAGTTTCGGGGAGTTCTCGGTTACGGTGGGAGGTCGGGGGCCGAGCGATGCGCGTTTCTCTCGTACACGTATGCGCGTGTGTGCGAGGCGTTGGCTCTAACTGAACCCGAGCGAGGCGTTGGGCTCTAACTGAACCCGAGCGATTGCACTACAGGCTACGCGTTACTGAACCCGAGCGATCGATCGATGGCTGTTAACTGAACCCGATCGAGCGATTCCTTCGCTACTGCTGCTAACTGAAGCCGATCGATGCTGCCTCTGGATGAACAGTGAGCGTTGCTGGGGGGTTTGGATGAACTGTTCCCGGTGGTGGTGGATGAACATGACCCCGTGGTATTGCCTCTGGATGAACAGGACCCCGATCGATCGAGCCGGTTGGGGCTGGATGAACAGGACCCCGTGGAGGGCAGGATGAACAGGACCACCCCGTGGAGGGCAGAATGAACAGTAGACGGTGGAGGGCTGGATGAACAGTAGCCCGTGGAGGGGTGGTTGAACAGGAGCCCGTGGAGAGGGCTGGTTGAACAGTAACCGGTGGAGTAGCGCGTGGTGGAGGCTAGATGAACAGGAGCCCGTGGATGAACAGTCGCAGGTGGAGGCTGGAGGAGGTCGACGGTGGATGAACAGTAGCCCGTGGAGGCTGGAGGGCGTCGACGGTGGAGATGAAAAGTATCCCGTGGAGTCCCGTTTTGCGGTACACCACACCCCTCCCGATGAACAGGATCCCCGTTTCGACCGTAGCGCTCCAACACAAGTCCGTTTCCTCCGTTTTGCGGTACGCCACACCCCTCCCGATCAACAGGACCCCCGTTTTGACCGTAGGAGGTCCGTTTCCACCGTTTTGCGGTACGCCAGACCCCTCCCGATGAACAGGATCCCGTTTCAAACGTGGTCGGTCGAACACAAGGCCGTTTCCTCCGTTCTGCAGTACGCCAGGCCTCGTTTCCATCGGCTGTTCCGTCCAAGCCCTCCCGATGAACACGACGACGCATTCCGTTCCGACCCAGCCGGTTGGCTCCCCATGAACACGCCGACGACGCTATTTATCCATTCCGACCCAGCCATGTACACGAGCCCTGGCCGTACGTATGCGCGAGTAGGCGTTCGAGACCCCGCCCGTATGTACACATACGTGGCCATATTTTCTTTCTTGCACCCTGGCCGCTGTACGTATGTGTACATGCTACGTGCGCGCCTCTACTACGACACGTACGCGCTTCTACTACGACACATGCACGCCTCTACATCCACCAGTATATATGTACGTACACGTTCGCGACCAGAATGACAACGCTACGTACGCTTCGACCAGGTGGGTCCCGACTATCAGGCACTTCCTTGCGTGCGAAGATGTAGCTGGTGGGTCCCAGCAGTCAGGGGGGCGAATCGTTTTTTGCCCGGACGCACTTCCTTGCGTGCGAAGATGTAGCTGGTGGGTCCCAGCAGTCAGGGGGAAACATTTTTTTCGCGAAATACAGTGGCCCGTCCGGTGGGTCCCAGCTCTTAGGTGGAGGAATAATTATTTTTCGTGTAATAAGGAGGCACTTCCTTGCTGCGGCCGTGGACCCAGCTGTTAGCCTCTCCACGTACGGTCCACGTCTGATGGAAGTCGTTCCTTGACCACGTTGACCACGCCGTGCCGAGAGCACCAGGGCGGTGGACGATGGCGAGGCCTAGGAAGGGGACGACGGGGAGCCGGGGAAGACGCGGCAGTGGAAGCCCGCGCGGAGAGGAGTACGAGGGTTCACTGGTTCGGCTGCGGTGTGAGGCTGCCGTCGCCGCAGGGCCTGGCCAGCGGTGGGAATAGTAGGGGACGGCGAGGCCTCCGCGGCAGCACAGCCGGCCACGGGAGGCAGGAGCATGCGGCACGACCGGCGCTACTTTGGGCGGCTGGAGCAAGATGACCAGAGGTTGAAGAAGCACTACGGCCGTTGGATGGACATCGTACGGTCACTGGAGCTAGAATCGTGCATATTGACTAAGTTGACCAAGCCCTCCGTCCACGTCAACTTAGTAGGCCCACAAGTCAGCCTGCCACTATACTGGGTCCCAGCTAACAGGGGGAGTATTCATTTTTTTGTGCGTAATAAGGAGGCACTTCCTTGCGTGCGAAGATATAGCTGGTGGGTCCAAGCGGTCAGCGGCGGTAACGTTTTTTTCGCGAAATACAGAGGCCCTTTCGGTGGGTCCCTGATGTCAGGTGGAGGAATCATTATTTTGCGCGTAATAAGGAGGCATTTCCTTGCGTGCGGCCGTGGACCCAGATGTCGGCCTCTCCACGTACAGTCCACTTCAGATGCATGTCGGTCGTTGACCAAGTTGACCAGGCCGCGCCGAGAGCACCTGGGCGGTGGACGACGGCGAGGCCTAGGAAGGGAACGACACGGAGGCAGGGGAAACTCGGCAGTTGTTTCCCACGCGGAGGGGAGTACGACTGTACGAGGGTTTACTGGTTCGTCTGCCGTCGCCGGAGAATAACAGTAGGTGTGGGTGAGTAGGGGTGTGTTTGGTTCAGGAACGAAGTGGAATGGAATGGAATGGTTCCATTCCACCGGAGCGGGTTGGTTCCGTTCCTATGTTCGGTTGGAATAATTATGCGGAACGGAATGGCTACATTCCAGTGTTTGGTTAGGGTAACGGAATGGAATGAATTTGGTTAGAAATGGTGAGATTATCTCTTGGAATTGCCTCATTTAAATATAACAATATTTTTTATCAATAAATTATTTAAATTGTCAGTGAAAATTTAATTGTATTATAGTTTGGAAAATTTATAAATTTAGTCACTATACATAAGAAATAATTGCTATTACCATCCACCCTTCGTGGTCCAGACTCTCGCATGTACGAACAATTCAGAGTTCAGACTCGCTCATGCACCAACAATTCAGAGTTCATACTCGACATTACAACACACGCATTTGCTAATTGCAGTTTACAATCAGTAGCAAATTTTTCCCTCCTTTTTTACTAGCAAAAGAAGATGAAGCTCTCGAACGGCACGGCGTACAGCACCAGAACAGTCAGCACACCACGGCGAACACCACCATGGCGCAGAGGTCTGCAACGGCTTCCTTGCCGGCTCGCTCTCGGACAAATGGGCCGCCGCCATGCATCCCTTCCACGTGAGCCGCCTCCGCTCGCCCGCTGCTGGCGCACGCCATTACAGAGGGAGAGTCGAAGCCGGAGAGGGAGAAAGGTGGGAGCGCCCGGCGGCGTCACAGATCGAGCGGGAGAGACAACGGGGTGGCCGCCGGCGTCGCAGATCGAGTGGGGAGAGACGAGGGGGTGGCGGCACTAAGATTGGGGGTGAGCGAGACTCAGGGGAAGGCGTGAGACTGAGGCGTTCCGCGTCGTCCGGCCAATTCGAAGGAACGACCTAGTTCGGCATATCGGCCGAATATGCCGTTCCAGGAACGAATGGGTTCCGGTTCCTCGGGTCAACCATACACGAGAATGGTACTTCAGGACAGAACCGACCCATGCCGTTCCACTCGGTCACAGAAACCAAAAACACCCTAGAGGGATGGCTAGGCCAGCGATGGGAGTACGGTGGGGCGATGAGGCCTGCGCGGCAGCAGAGCCGGCCGCGGGGAGGAGGGAGCAGGCAGTCCCGCCGGCGCTTGTTTGAGCAGCTGGAGCGGGAAGAGCAGAGATTGAAGAAGCACGACGGCCGTTGGATGGACATCCAACAGTCAGTGCTTGTGCGTCAATCTTTTTTTAGGAAAGCCTCAAATCTGTGGAAAACAGCATACAACCCATCTGCCATTATTTCTAATAATTTATAGCCCATTTGCTAATTATTAAGGTTTTTTTTCGAGCCCATATTCTTTTTGTTAGCATTAGAGGCCATATTGTGGCCACGGTTAAAAAATTATAAGAAATTTTGCATATTTTGGTGCGGTCCGAACTGTTTTTAATCCCGAAATTTCGACTCACATTCAAACTGATTTTAAAAATAAATGTATATCAATATAAAATCCAACAAATTCTCCATGCATAAAAATTAATGTAATTTAAAATCTTGAAATGAAAAAAAAGATATTTGAAACTAATTGCCAGTTTGATGTGTTTTAAAAATGTACAGCGCATTTCTCATTACTGATGGGCCATTTTCTCGGCCAGCCGAATGAAAGCTTTCCTCGTCTTGAAAGATTTGCAGCCCAACAGGCCTGACAAAGCGACTTACTTGGCAAATCACAAAAAAACTGGGCTGTGGCCGTGGACCCAGCTTTCAGCCTCTCCACGTACAGTACTCTTCCGATGGAATGTCATTGACCACGTTGACCACACCGCGTCGAGAGCACCAAGGCGGTGGACAACGGCGAGGCCTAGGAAGGGGATGATGCGGAGCCGGGGAAGACGCGGCAGTGGATGCCCACGTGGAGAGGAGTACGAGGGTTCACTGGTTCGACTGCGGTGTGAGGCTGCCGTCGCCGCAGGGCCTGTCTAGCGGTGGGAGTAGTAGGGGGCGATGAGGCCTCAACGGCAGCACAGCCGGCCACTGGAGGCAGGAGCGGGCGGTCTCCCCGGCGCTGGTTTGGGCGGCTGGTGCAAGAAGAGCAGCGATTGAAGAAGCAGCAGGACCGTTCGATTCAAATCCAACGGTTACTGCTGCTAGAATCGTTTGTTGACTAAGTTGACAAGCCCTGCGTACACGTCAACTTAGTAGGCCCATAGGTCAACCTCCCAACCCGTGCGCCCCAGATGTCAGTGGGAAGAATCATTTTTTTCGCATAATAAGGAGGCAGTTGATTGCGTGCGGCCAGGCCAGCGGAGGGAGTAGGGTGGGCCGGGGAAGCCTGCGCGGCATCACAGCGGGCCACAAGAGGAGGGAGCAGGCAGTCCCGCCGGCGCTAGTTTAGGCGGCTGGAGCTGGAAAATCAGAGATTGAAGAAGCACGTCGGCCGTTGGATGGACATCCAACAGTCACTGCTGCTAGAATCGTGTGTTCACTGACAAAGCCTTGCGTAAACAAGTCATCCTCGAAATCTGTGGCGTGTACAGCCCATTTGCTATTATTTTTATATTTTTTACTCATTTTCTAATTCATATGGAATTTATTGCAGCCCGTTTTCCATTGTTAGAATTGCTGGCCATTTTCTGGTCAGTACCAGGGTCAAAAAATTAACTAAATATGTGGGAAATTTTGAAAATTCGCAAATTTTTGCTGGGGAACGAAATATTCTTAATCCAAAAATTAATATCCACAATAAAACAAATTTAAAAAGAAATTAGTACTATGTCATGTTAAATCCAATGAAATACGTATAAGATATCAGTGAAGAACAAAAACAAAAAAAGAAACTTATATCCCATTTGCTATAAATTTTTTGGAATTTTCAACCCCTTTTGATAATACTTTTAACAGACATTGACCATACTCTTAAGCCAGGCCGGAATGCATCCCTCCTCGTCTTGAAAGATTTGCAGCCCAGTAATTCGGAGAAAGCAAATAGGCCTAGCTTGGGTATTCTTCAAAAAGAAATACTGGGCTACCTATTTTCCCAAAGAACTGGTGCATGAGCATTTAGCTTTATTTATTTATTTATTTATTTACTTATTTATGTTTAGGGGACCATGAGCATGTACCTGGGCCGGATTCATGTGAGAGCCTCCCTTCCAGTTAATTATGGTCTTCTCTATTGGGCCTTCATCAGTGGGCTGCATGTTATCAACAAGTGGAAGATGTGTTCCGTACGAAAAATAGTATGCGCTACGTATGGTACGGGGCACTAAAGGATCGAACCGTGCAACGACTTCCAAAACATTGTGTTTGTCGTTCTAACAACACATTTATTCAACCAACAGACGAAATATACTATTGATTCTACATTGAAAACAGCAGCTGCAGCAGCAACCAGGGCTGGGGTGCAACAGAAGCAGTAAGCAGGCCAGAAGAGTGAAGACGCAGCTCTCTCTTCCAAACCAAACATCAGCCATCATTACAAAAGGGCTACCAAAAAAGAACAAGTGTATGCATCAAACTAAATAAATATCCTACTACACCAAGTGTACGCATCTAACTAACTGGCTCAGTTAGACGTTACTATTTATTAAGCTGTGGAGATTGGCTGACGGCTTGAACCAGATGAGTGCCTGACGGGGGAAACTCCAGCCAGCAGGTCGAAGTCTGATACTTGCGACCCCCTCTCCTACTTTGGGCTGCAGAGCATGGCGGCACATATCAGGGTATGGTGCATGCAGAGACGCATGGTACGCTGTGTACACATAGTTTTGCCTGATGAACGAAACCGCGCTGCCATCATGATCCTTGCCGTCGGTTATCTCCTGGTTAATCGGATAATTCAGTCCGACAAACAGAGAGCGTGTACCAAGGCTACTTACCAGCCTCCAGTCAAAAATTCCTGAAGGCCTAGAGAAGCTGGGATCCTACTCAAAGACCATGCAGTGACTGTGATTGTATTCCGCGAAACAACACGTCCGGTACGTGCGAACGATCATCAATCTTTCGCCGTCGTCTGATCGAGCCAAGAACCACCTGCAACTGCCATGTCGCTTTTCTTTGAAAGGTTCTGGGATTAGGAAGGGTAGGGACACCAGGCGGCCTACAACATCATATCAAGTTGGAGTCAAATAAAAAAGGGCTCTTGATTTAGTCAATCTTAAGAATAGCATGTTATGAGCATGAATATTTTTTCAGCAAATGTTGACAGTAATATAAGCAAGCCATCATGATATCATAGGAAAGTAACATACTGCTGTAACGGCCGTTTGTAGCGATGACTGGAGTAGGCCAGCAATACGTCCAACCATAGAAGGAGTCGACAGCATAAATGAAGCCCTTGTGTTCAATGGCATCAGAGAACCATGGAGGATGTATGATCCTGCGATGGACGTGCAGATTTATCCACTTACCGCAGTGACCTGTCAGATAGGCGAGACCGCGGTTGAAGAACGCAATTAGCCTGAAGTCTATAATTCGCAGATCTTGTGGGCACTTGGCAGATTACAACCTTGAGCAAATCAAACTTGGTATCATGTTGGCTACTGTAAGATTCTGAGTATTCTGGGCCGCGGTGCCAAAGCAGTGCAGTGTTAATCGAAGGAAGGGGGATCAATCGCCGGGTGTAGACCTCCACGAGCATCCAGCTGCCGCAACCGTTGATGAGCACCATCCAAGACGTGTTCATGCCGACCCAGTACATACCGTTAATGTAGTTGAGGCTGACGGGGATCGGATCGCAGTCAAGGGGGTTGATGCTCGCCACCCTACGATCGTTATGCTGCGTGACACGCCGTTTCTGATGATCAGGCGGCATCAGCAAGCAAGGAGCTGGCTTAAAAAGCTCCGGCCTGAGGGCTTTGAGTAAACGGTACAGCCCCGACAAGCACGCGGCGAGCGGCATGGTACTGAGATCGTCCACACGCGAAACAATGAGCTTGATTAGCTCTGTGGGGAGCGAATTCCAGCCACTCTTTCAGCGGACGCTGCTCGGTTCTGCCATTGTTAGCGGGGATGGAAGATTGGACGAGATTATGTGCGGACAAAGATGGAGAAGCGAATATGTGCTGCGGGAAGTGGACAGGTGATGATGACTACAGCACGCCGCTTGACTTACGAGACACATACCAGCAGCGTAGGGTCATGTCGATGCCAGACAACTTGCTTGAGTGATCACAGTACTGGTACTCCCTACAGTGCTATGCCCTAACTTGCTTGAGTAGAGTAGTAGAGTAGGACTCTGCTCTACTACTAGCACCGCAGGAGTAGTATATTCTAATCTAAAATAGTTACAAACTTCAATGCCCGAGCGTGGAACGACTACGAACCGTGCTCAAAGACCGTGTCTACGTGGTGTTTGGACATGGGCGACAACCTCAACGCCAACGGTGCTGCTCCCGTTGCACCGTATATGTTCCTGTCCTTCCTGTTTGAAATCGTGGTAGAATTCATGTTTCTACTCTGTATCCTACTACTATGCTAGTCCACATGATTAGTTTCATCTCTGTTATAGCCGCCAGGATTTATTTTGTGCTTATTCGGATTAAATCTCGTAGTAACTTGCTCATATATTCAACTGGCGTAACGTCCCCTACAACCACTCCCGTTTCATGGACGGCCTGGTCGATGCCTCCAAGGAGCCCTTCGTCCATTGCTATGAGTGCCTGATGCCGTTTTGTGGCTCGCTGGCGGACATGGTGCATCACCTCACGGATGCGTGCAACGGTCACTGTTGGCCCTTGGCGGAGAACATCAAGTACGAGACGTGCTACCCGTTCACCATGCCAGAGTCGCTGGAGGATCACCGCCGCCTGCTAGTCTCGGAGGAGGACGGCATCGTCTTCCTCTTGATCGTGGGCACCGGCGAGGCCCACGCAGGCCGCCGCCCCGTCTCTGTAATGTGCATCAAGGGCGACGCCGCTGACGCTGACACGAGGCCGATGTACGGGTGTGTGGTTAGTGTTACTACCCCTCCGGGTCGCGTGGGCGGCGACACCGCCCTCATCGAACGGACTTGGACTCTGGGAGCTGGGACTATCCCGCCAATGTGGACTTGGAAACCCATGGCCTCCTTTACCCGCCGACGCGATGCACGGGGACTCCAAGGAGGTTCACCTGGAAGTACGCATTATCAAGTTAAATGTTGATCATTAGTCTTCGCTCAATGTAATCCGCTGTCTAAGCATGTGGAGACTTCCATGCAGGATCTTGCTCTATTGGAGTATCGCGCATGAATAAAAGTGTATCCGTTTATGTTTTCGTCTAGAATCTTCCATGTATGAATTTTTACTACAGTACTGGTGAAAGACTTACGATGAACCATTTCTTACATCTCCTCTGCCCGCTTGCAAGTCATCCTGATTTAATCCCTCCGTCTAGGTGTATAAGGGCATGGTTAATATTACTTAATAGTATAGCCAACTGTTGACTATAAGAAAGTGCCATGTCATCTGTAGCCAACATGTATAACAATCGATACTAAAAAACTAATTCTTAAAGATCATTTCTTGCAAAGCACAATAAGTGTTATTTCTTCACAAGTTTTGGATGCAGGTTGAACAGTTGAACGCTTTTGTTTGCAAAAGATACCTTTTTATCTATTTCACCTAGATGTTTGTGAGCTCTAGAGATGAAATAATATCCGAAGAAACCTATCGATACCCGTTACACATGAGATGACCCCCACATCCTTTGTCAAAATAAACAACTCCCCGATCAATGCATTTCACTCTTCGGTGCAACGCACGGGCACCTTACTACTATAGATTAGTACGACCAAAAATTGAACTAACATTATATATAGTACGATAAATGCTGATGCATGTCACCTAAAATTATATCATTCAAAACTATGTTCAAATACGAATCCAACGATATAGTTTTTGTTGACATGCACTAACATTTTGTCAGTTAAATCTTCAGTCAAATTCAATGGGGGACTAATAAACCACGACCGATGTAGTACAAGTGTAGAGGGCGGCGCTGCACGGGAGTCTCACCTCTCACCCCGCTCGTGGCGCGGCAGTAAAGCCGTCATATCACAAAACCCAACCACTCCCAGTAATAAGTGGCCTGGTAAAATAAACGGACAAGCAACCATCACATCCCTCCGTCTTTTTTGCATTTCATCTCTCTGCATTTACTTTCTCCGGTTCATCTCGCACACTCGATCCCTAGCTACTACTCCTAGGGCCAGTTCTTTTGGCGGCTTCCCCAGCTTTTCCCACAAGACTAGTCACAGTGGAGAGTAACAATAAGGCGCCTCACTCATTTATTTGGGTTCTAAACTACTACTCCGTCCTGGTTTATTCCTCACCATTGTAATTTGTGCTAAGTTTTGACCAAAGATTTAACTGGTTTATTCCTCACCATTGTAATCCCTCCGTCTAGGTGTGTAAGTCATCTTACGAAAACCAAATAATCCCAAAACACTTAGGCGCGGTGCATTAACTTCTACCTCGTTTCTTGTTTCTTGACATATCAACCAATAAGAGATAAAGAGTGTGCATGCTTTTAATGACTTGAGATATCAAACATGACATGCAGTGGTTAGTTCATTGCATGCAATACTATTAATTAGCAAATAAACATTAATGTTTCTCGTTTTCTCCTCCTCCTTGGTCACGGTGCACAGCCTAAGATGACTTACTCACCCAGACGGATGGAGTAGTGCATGTGACATGCACTAACATTTCATTAGTTAAATTTATGATCAAAATTTGACACAGATTACAATGGGGACCAATAAACCAGGACGGAAGTAGTAGTTAGAGCATGGTTAATAGTATAGCGAGCTGCTAGCTATAAGCTAGTGCCATGTCATCTACAGCCCATCTTATGGCCAACATGTACAATAATAGATTAAAAGAGTGTACTACTTTTTTATTATGTGGCCCAGTTCTCATTCTCACAAAGTGCCTAGGAGCACGTGCTAGAGCTAGCTCTTCACGAAGAGCCCGCTTACCTTCTCTCTCCTCTTCTCTTTCCTCCAACTAAGCAGAAATATACTAGTTTATTTCTTATAGCCCGCTGACTCAGCTCTATTGTACTTGCTCTTATGGGATTACTAATCTAGAAGCCTAAAAGAACTGGCCCCTGGTACTCCTACTTGTAGTAGTACTCAAGTTGGAATTCCAATTGCACAGCACAACTTGTTAGGCAAAAAATTCGATACAGGGTGTAGGAAGCGGTTTGGGAATTTGCATGCCTTTCCAACCAGTGAGATACTCCGTACAAAGTACGACAGAGAAGTAACCACAGAGAAGGAATCTAAAAGTAAACAATCAAACGAGCATTTTTGCATTTGTTTTGCATTGAATCGTTTCACAAGCTTGACTAGTGCTGTTTTTCTACTTTTACAAAAACCGTATCGTAATGTTAAAACGTGCATTTGCACGTACATAAGTAATAGTAGTACTCCCTCCATCTAGGTGTATAAGTCTTCCCTCCTTCTTGGTCACGGTGCACAACCAAAGATGACTTATTGACCTGGACAGAGGGAGTAGCACAGTCTGCAAGCATATATCGAGAGAGACGTGTAGTGCGATAGTATATAGTTAAGTTTGTGCTATATGCATGTACTTGAAAAATGCGTACGAATACACAAGGTTTCCAAACTTTCCCTTTTACATACTTAATTAAGGACGCTAAAAATTCCTGAACGTTCGGGATTTATCATTTGCGTCCCAAAACTAATGAGATCGCCTTACGAAACAAAAATTATACTCCTCCTAAAAGCACGACGCTCGCAGGAGCGCTTGCGGTGCGCCACAAGTGCCCTGGTGCGTGGCCGTTTCCCAGCGTGCCGACACAACGCCTCTTCCTCAGCCTCGCAACTCGCGAGGTGCTGATTGGCAGCTTGCCGGCGGGCGAGCGCGATCTCACCGGTGTGGTGATCCGGCGCCAACAGGTACTCCTCCTCGCTGGAAGCGTGCACCCGGTCCACGTACTGCCAAGCGTAGATGAGGCGCTTGGGCTCGACTGTACTCAGGGCGTCGGCACGGGCGTCCTCCGCCACCCTCACGGCCCTCGCACAAGCCTTCTGCCAAAGAGCCAATTGCCTGACTCTCTCGGACGCGACATAGGCCTCCCAGGCAGCTTGTTCCGCGGTGCGCTTCTCTTCCTCGGCCTTCTTCTCCGCCTCTATTTTGGCAAAGCCTCCCACAAGGCGACATCCATTTCTTTCCAAAGCTCCTCAAGGCTGGGGGGGCTCGGCGGGCAGCGCGGCGTTCTCCTCGTAGCGGGGAGCCTACGTGTCCTCCGGCGCGCGTGCTGGCGAGATTGGGAACGCCGACGTGTCCACCTGGACGCGTCGCGGCGAGGAGCGGAAGGCCGACGCGTCCTCCCCGACTAGTGGCAGCGAGGAACGAAACGGCAACGCGTCGCGTCGCGGCGAGGAGCGGAACACCGACGCGTCCTCCTCGACTAGTGGCAGTGAGGAACGGAACGGCGACGCGTCGCGTAGTGACGAGGAGCGGAACACCGACGCGTCCTCCTCGACTAGTGGCGGCGAGGAACGGAACAACGACGCGTGACCGTCCGCGCGGTGCAGCGAGGGGCTCCTAGGGCTTGGGAGGGGCGATGCCATGGTGGTCCATGTGAGAGGGAGGGGGAGGAGATAGCGATGAACGTGAACGTGATTGGGAGGAGATAGCGATGTCGTGGGAGGCGCAGTATTTATAGCGAGCAATGGCACACCTACGTAAGATATGGACTGAGTTGCACTGACTTAACTGCAGGTCCAGTTGCATCACTGACATGTGGGCCAGACCCCTGTTGGGCCCATATGTCAGTGACCCAATGCACCTGCAGTTAAGTAACAGCTACGTGGGCATATTTGTTGGAGTAAATTACGGGGGAGCGAAGGGGTGGAAATATTGCTGGTCACAACGGATTGGACGAGCGTGGGGGGAGGAGAGTCATGCATGCAGATTTTTTCACACGGGGTGGAGTGGTGGGACTGCCGGAGGGAGAAGGAGAGTTTGGTAGGCATATTATTTCCACACATGGAGAGGAAAAGATTTGGAGACGAACGGGCTTCCTACAGGTATGGGGAACGGTGCATAATAAGTCATCTTGCATGCCGGGCTAGGTATAGTCTCAAGTCATTAAAAACATACACGCCCCACACATGTTCATATTTCAAGGTGCACTAAATTATTGCATGCGATGATTAAGGCTGGCCATAATGGTGGTATCTTAGCTGGTATCATGCACACGGGAATAGCAAACATGCTGCTGTGGCAAAGAATTAAAGAAGAGAGGGGGTTAGAGTAACTAGTGTTCATGCATGCATTGGTAAACACATTTTTTTGTGAAGAACGACAACACTAGTTGAGTACTTTTGCAAACTTCAAAAACTATTCCACCGCCTCTACTATCTTGCTAAGAGTAGGTGAAATTTTTGAATCGAGCCCTTTAAACTAGAAGGGAGGTAGTGGTACTCTAAGGCTGGTCATAGTGGGGAGTAACTTAGACTAGTAACATGCATATGTTACTAGTCTATGTTAATACCTCTATAGTGCATAGTATCATAGATTAGTATCATAGGTGGTCTCATTTATTACCATGCATGACACATAGTAGCATCACATTTATTATGTTACGGTATCTACCTATGTTACTATAATCATCTCTCTCTTATACTCATTATAATCAGTATTGTAGATATTGATATTTTTAGTATAAATTTGGTCGTGGGATTTCATTGATGCCTGTCAAAGCGTGGAGGAAGCGGAGCTTAGGGCTTGCATTGCCGGTCTCTACATAGGTATTTCTCTTCATAATTCTGTAATTTTAGAGACTGATTGTGCTTTTGTGGTAGCGTCTCTTGCATCGGGGGACTATGACAGGTCTGCTATGCGTGACCTGAAGATGAAAGCGTTGAGCATCTCGAAGTTGATCAGCAATCTTCAATTGTCAAAGATTAGCCGTTCGGCCAATAAGGTGGCACACTTAATCACTAAGTATAGCTTTGACAATAGATTAGATGGTATTCTTGTAAATAACGTACCGCCCTGTGTGGTGAATATTGTATCGAATGAGTGTACTGGTGTGGCTGGTTAATTAATATAAGGTGGTGTTAAAAAAAGTATAAATTTGGTCAAACACTTTGCAAACGGTTGACAGGAGTAAAAAGGACCAGAGGAAGTATCATGCATGCGGAGTAGGCAAAAAAAATTGCTTGTCTAAAAAAAAGGCAAAAAAATTGCTCATTTATAGCCGGTCGAAGTCTCAAAGGGCGTGACCGCGCAAGGGAGGCGAAGGTCGTGGGAGGCGCAACGTTTGACGGAATTAAATGAAGTTACATCCACGCGCCGGCATGGCGTGCAAACAGGTAGAAGCTATACCGTCAGGCCTACGATATGGGTCTAGTAGACATGACATCTAGTGGGTCCCGCATAGTTCTCGAGAACTCTTTGGGGGCTTGCAGCCGTTTATCCACCGGGCAAGCCAGCAACCCCACGCCGTTCACACGCCCTACTCGTCCCCGTCTTCTACCTTACAACAATTCGCTCCCAGTCGTCTCGTCCTTTCACATTAGTTCGCTCCCATTTTTTTTGCGGGGTACAATAGTTCAACTTCTCCTAACCCTCCTCCAAAATCCATGACCTCCCAAATCTCCATGGTCGCCGCTGAGTACCAGGTTAGAGCCATCATCGGCGATCAGTTCATCGTCATCTACACACGTGGATCCGAGACGGTGAAAGCATGGCTTGCTCGCTTCCTACGCATGTTCAACAGTTCAACGGATGAGTGGGTCGCTGGGCTAGATGTTGAGTACACCACAGTCCTGGGACGAGAGAAGGATCTAAAGGATGAAGAGAGGAAGAAGCCCGCAGTGATCCAGGTTTGCATACATAACGTTTGCTTGGTCTACCACATATGCCATGCTGACGTTGAGTGCCAGGATTTTAAGAACTTCCTCAAGGACAAAAGAGTGAAATTCGTTACTGTAGGCTTTAAGAATGAAAGGGATGTCCTGCATCGGATAGGTCTTGTTGTAGGCCAGCCCTTCGATCTCCAGAAGGCAAGCCTGTTGTCCTCCTCTCAACCTTCAATGCTGACCCTGGAAGCAGCCATGATTGATCCTTCGTACGCTAAACTGAAGAAACCTCATCACGAGTTTCATCATGCATGGGAGTCGAAGACATTAGATGAAGATCACATCCTGTACGCAGCAATGGATGCCTACCTTTGTTTAAATATCTACAGGGGTTGGATGAAGAAGCAGAGCCCAGTGTCCGGTTCAAGCAAAGAAGCGTCGGCGAAGAGGAAGAGGAAGAGGGACGAGGACGAAGTCGAGGACGTGGACTCGGACTTCGAGTAGGTGGCAGTGCCGTCGCTCATGCTGGTTCTACTGCAGTGTCAAGCGGACTAGTTGCTTCGTTTATTTTCAAGGGTGTGTTGTGCTGAGGCCCCAGCAGAACTATGTTTATGTTCTTTCTCGTTATTTGAACTCTTTAGTACGTACAGTAGTACTAGTACTATGTCTTACTACTGTTCTTCTTGCAGTTGGTACTACTGCTCGTATCTTCGTGTTCCTACTGTACTTAATACGTTCGTACTAGTAGTATAATTTGGGTCAGTCGATTTGTGAAAGAAGTTCGACGGAGCGAAGGAAGAAGACGACAGAAGAGGTGGAAGAAGCCCTTCTAGCCATCCATGTTGCATCAAACGGCTCACATGAGTCGACTGAACCAAATTGCTCCTTCAGATTGCAGGATCCACGTGGCATTCAAGGTCTCGAAGGTAGATTCCGCGTCCACACTCGGTTTGCGGGCTCGACGCGCGCGCGACCGGCTTCCACCGCGACAGCCACCATGCGTGCCTCCTCCGCGCGGGTAGAGACGACAATGACACGCTAGTTCCTCCTCGCCGGCGTGCTGGAGCACGCGCTCGTCCTCCTCTTCATACGCTGCGTGAATAGACGCGGCTCCACCAGCTGCTCGCGTGCTTGGCAGCGTGGCGGCATCACGAGGAGGGACTACAGACGACGTGAGCGGGCGAGCCTTCGGCTTCATGGCACAAGGATGGCGGCGACACGGCGGTGATGGGCGAGAAATAGTTGTTCGGAGCAGGCGGGCGCCGGCATGCGCAACGGCGGCGGCATATTGATGAGTGCACAAGTGGGAGCTTACTTTAGTTTTATATATAAGGTTGGTCAAACTTAAAATAAAACCGTACTAGTACACGTAAACATTTGACTTAGGCAGCGCTTTTATTAGTTAGTACCACAGCCATGATACGGAATCCTGTGCAAGCGCGTGAACCGCGGCCGCGCGGTCGATCGAACGGTGCGTCACCGTGTCGCGCTTGAAGGACATCCACCGAACCTTTTTGTGTGTGTGAAAACAATCCTCGAATATTACTCAACTTTTTTTTCCTGTGAAAGTTCTTGACGCTGCAATATTTCCATATATTTGAATTTAGCTCCAGTTCGTGTTTATTTGGATTTGGACGTTTTAGGTGCGCCCTAGTTTTTTTAATACTGATTTTGTGTGTGTGACTGAGAGAGAACGTGTGTATGTGTCCATATGTGTGTTGTGGCGGAAGGGCAATGTGGAGACGGGGTGCGTGTGATACAGACATAGAGAGGTGTGAATGTGCAAATGATCATGCATGAGTGAGACATAGACAGATGCCGATACGTTGTGTATACATGAGAGAACGGTCTTCTAGTTTACTTTGTGTGTGTGTGTGTATGTAAGTTTGAGCATGTTGTGAAGTACTATAGAGCTTGTATACATCTTGGGATTCGACAGTGATTGTAACTATTGAATTGTATAGACCATTACATTCGAAGTCAATAGCCAAATATATTTATTTCACAATTTCAACAAATGATTAGTTCACTACAAACTAAGAAAACAAATGTGTACTCCCTCCGTTTTTATTTAAGTCCGCGTATTAGCATTGGTCAAAGTCAAGTTTTGTAAACTCTCAGAAAGCTTATAACAAAAAATATTAACATATACAATAACAAATAAATACCATTAGATTCATTATTGAATGTACTTTCACGTCATACATATTTGTTATGGTAAATGTTTATATTTTTCTATAAACTTGGTCAAACTTTAGGAAGTTTGACTTCGGTCAAACCTAATATGCAGAGTTTACTACTACTACTCGCTAGTTGCTTAGCCGAATCACTCAACACGCCACACGGGGAGTCGAGTGTCAAAAAATTTTGAGGTCTTCGGGAAAATCGCCCGCGCCCCTGATTTGAGCAGTGGGAAGTTACCATCATAGCCTTCGGAACATGCCTACGGATGATGCTTGGTAGGGTGCTGTTTTCGTAACTTCAGGTTCACCCTACCCAGCCAACCCCACCCCGGCACCCAGAGTAGTACACCTGAATACTCCCCATTTTCTATCCCCACCGCAAAATAGACTTCTCCACGGCACCGCAGCCTTCGTGCTCCTCCCCTTCACATCGGCGCACTCGTCCATCGTAGCGCATCTGCCTCATCGACGACCTCGTACGCCGCACTGGAGCCGGTCCACCGTCGTCGTCGTACACGGAGCCTCTTCCCCGGAATCGTCTTCCACGGTCTCGGATCTGCTTCCCGGAAGCCGACGCCAAGCGTAGAAGTACCACTGTCGTGGACAATGAACTGACTCCCGTTGCCGACCATGACTCACAGAGGCCGCCGCGACCATCGTTCTCCTCCTCGATTGGTAATGTGTGTATTGAATCACTTAGCAGTACATGTGCAGTTCCAATTTTGTTCATACCTACCCTTCAAATTTCCTGGGTGCTATTGTTCCCGTAAAAGTAATTGGTTATAGCCTCCATTGTCCAACAGAATATCAGCTTGTAATTGTGCGTCGCTCCTGTATCGCGCTGTGCTTGGGTAGGTTTTTCATCTGAAACCAGTAGTGTGGCAAATGATGGAAAGGTTTTTAGAACTAGCAAGATGCCCATGCGTTGCACGCATCAAGATGCATTTGTATGAGTAGTTTATCTTGTGGGAGAAAAGGATGAACGAGGGAAGGCCTTATTTGCAAATCTGGAGAGGGGTATGGGTATCTTTTTGCAAAATTCCCATTTGTTTCCTTCCTATCTGTGAGATATAAATCGGACGGCCTATATTGCAAGAAAAAAAGTATAGAGAAAAAAAGTAGACAGTAAAGGAAGTAGAGATAAATATTAAATATTAAATAAATATAACAGTAGAGAAGAGAGTAGAGATAGCAGAGACGTCGAGAAAGGATCGCGCGCGCGCGGGAAAAAGCGGCCGGGCGTGCGCTAGTTTTGGCGCGCGGCGTCCGGCACGCTTTATAAAATCCAACGCCCTCCCACCGCTCTGTGCCTTGCCACCGCTCTCTCCCCGCTCTGTGCCTCGCCACCGCTCTCTCCCCGCTCTTTTTCGCCTCGCCGCCGCCGCGCCACCATGCCGCCGCGTCGCCGGGAAACTTGGGGATACCACGGCGTCCGCGCGCGCCCCTCCGGCGGCTTCTCCGCCGAGATCCGGTTCCGCGGTATGCGCCTCGGCCTCGGCAATTTCGACACCGCCAGCGAGGCCGCCCGCGCGTATGACGCGGCTGTGTGGCGCCTCCGGTGGCCTCATGGAACATTGAACTTCCCCAACGTGCCGACACGGGAGCGGGCGCAAGAGCTCGCGCCTCTGCCGCGGCTTAGCACCGACGAGGATCGTCGCAACAACCGGAGGCGGGAGATGGACGAGGAAGCCATGACGATGTGGCGCCAACACTTTCCGCAGGACATCATCAAAGAGTGCGAGTTCTACGCGCAAAGGAGGGCAGAGAGGGATAAGAGGAGGGCGGAGCGAGCCCCCTATCGCGAAGACAAGCGTAGGCGAAAAGCGGACGCTCAATTCAACATGAGGCTAGGAGCAGCATCACCCTGGGAATCCGACGACGATCGGTATCTTCACGCCTACAGTTAGACGTCGGAGGAGGACATCACCGAGGAGGAGTCGGACGACGAGGCGTAGTTGAATTATCTTTTTTTATCTATCTATGCTGAGAACTATCCTCTATTCTCTAGTATCTACTTCTCGATCTCAGCACTGTAAACGCTTTTTTAAAGCGCCGCGCGTTGCGATTCTGTTGGAGATGCTCTAACATGGCAGACGAGTACTTTAATGTTGCCCACAAGATGCGCGAGTATTACTAGTAGTATATTTTTCTTGCCATGTTGAGATTTTAAAACCACGAGTGCGAACATGCAGAGAGCAATGAAGACCAAACACGGGATATTCGGGACATCTTCAAGGAGCGTGGCAAGTTAAAGAGGAGCTGCACCGAACCTGTAAAACGAGCTTTGGTAAGTAACAACCTTTCAATTACTTTCGTGTAGCCTCGTGTTCTTCGATGTGTATATGTTGTAGTTTGTGTTTCTCTTAAGCGTGGTGTTCTTCGATGTGTAATAAGAAGAATCTTAATCGTCCTAATGCTTTCGTTTTTAGCTTGATGTAGGAAGTGGGTTTTTTCACCTTGTAGTCTGTTTTTATTTTTTTCCCTTTTGAATTCACTTCTCTGAGTTCTGTTTATCTGGCTTCTACTAAATGGATCTAGGCTGCTCTGAGTATTGATCTAAAAAAGAAGTAACTTCATGTCAGGATGCAGTTCCTGCGAGGAGGGAAGTATGGTCAACCTCGAGATCATGTTTGCAAAATGAGGCTGGATTACACACAAGGTGCCAGTTCCCTAATGATGCTGGATTCGACACAAGGTGCAAATTCCCAGATGATGCTGGATTACACACAAGCCAGGTGGAGTCGTCAGCTGTTCGTGTCCTCGTGGCATTAGTAAAGGCTGAAAGAAAGCGTGCAGCAGCCCTTGAGAATGTCGCTGAGTTCCTGAAGAAGCGAAAAGAGCAATCAGATGCTCTCTTCACCCAAGCGAAAGAAGAGGTGGAAGAAGCCAGAAATAAGCTAGCAGAGGCAGAGCAGGCTAGGCATCTCCTGCTATCTAAAACTATTATCAATACAAAATTTCCTTCATATATAGCTAGGTTCAAATGTTTATCCAGTCAGCATGCCTGTTGTGATGTCCGTGCATCTACTGATGTGGCACAAAATGTTTTTTTGGGTCATGTAATAAAAGCAATTACTTTCCAAACAATAACAGACGAAGCATTGGACATGGTATAGTTCACGTGCAAGCCCGACATTCCAAGTTCAACTTCCACATCAAACTCATGTTCACAGATATCTGCACATTCATACATAATGTCCACAACCATGATTCACTTCAAAGCCAAAAAAATGTGAGGAGAGTTATAAATAAA
The DNA here is from genome assembly GCF_018294505.1 of Triticum aestivum. Taxonomy (NCBI): domain Eukaryota; kingdom Viridiplantae; phylum Streptophyta; class Magnoliopsida; order Poales; family Poaceae; genus Triticum; species Triticum aestivum. Next base: position 250,494,269 of record NC_057802.1, on the reverse strand, counting down.
GAAAATCCTCTACTAGTTCCTGCTACCAGTGCGAGCACAACAAGTCAAGACCATGCGTAAATTAATTATATTTTAGTCATTTTTTGTGTTCTAAAATGCCTGCCGGCTCGCGGAAGGACGTATTGCCGGCGCACGTGCGGATTCAATGAAGGCAGGCGGGGCAGTCTTAAGCTGGTTGCATGCGGCGAGGAGGCGTGCTCAGCCGGGCCTGCAGCGAGTGCGGCCCTCTTGGCCGGCGCGCCGGTTCAATGCCTGCGCTATGAGAGGTCGCGTCCGTGTCAGAGCAATCACTCCCTCCAGTCCTTTTTTGTTTGGGTATAACAAAATCTCGTTTTCCATTCACATTTTACAAGTAAAATTCGTGGACAAACTTTGACCCAAAGTACGATGGGGACTAGTAAACCAGAATGGAGGTAGTAGTTTTTTTAATCAAAGAAGGGTTTCCCCTTCCGATTTTCATTACTGAAAACCAGCATCTAAATCTAAACCATAGTATTTGCCCTAGAACTACCAGGTTCAACATCTCGCAACATGAACCCATACAACCTCCATCGCAAAAAAAACCATACAACCATACGCCAAGGAGGTACGTAGTATTATGAATTCCATTTTCGCTCCATACCAATCGTTCTAAAAACTACTTACTACTTATAATGCGCCATTGAAAATCGGAACTCTTAACCCCACTAAAAACGATATTTTAAACGTGGCTACTCGATCTGTGGCAACTGGCAAGCCACCGCGCTCCAAGTCGTTCACCTGTGGTCCCGACCATCAACTCCTATGGATCAAATTATCATGCGAGCTGACTATTCCTACAAAGGTGCTCCACCACGTACCCGGTACCCGCGAATGCAGCAATCGTGCACCTAGGGTTTTAGGGTTTATTTGTTAACGTCGCCTTTACGTAACACTCATGTGTGCGAGACAGCGATAGGCCGACTGCGTGCGTGCGCCTCTTCTCTTCGTATATGTACTCCACCGTTTGTCTGGTGTCCAAAAAATTATAATAACTACTAGCAATGTGCCAATGTGTTGCCACACGATCAAAGTAGATTAATATATATTCACCGATTTGATAGAAAAAAAGTCTAGTTTTGAAATACGTATATCACTAAAAATATGTTATGTTTCACTCAAAATATATTCCTTTGGCGATTTTGATGAGATAAGGGAGGAATTTTGTTGGTTTCAAGATTCGAGAAGTGGTATATGTCTAATTTCTACTCTTACTAGCAAGATGCCCGTGCATTGCACGGAACATCAAGATCTTGTGGGAGAAAAGGATGAACGAGGGAAGGCCCTATCTGCAAATGTGGTGAAGAGTGCGGGTAAATTGCCATATTTTCCTTCCTATCCGTCAGATATAAATCGGACGACCTACATTGGAGGATGGCAGGCCCACCATCATCACTAGCTCTATTTTTTATCCCTACTCTTATAAAAAGCATTGTCGGTGATGATCGTGTGCCTGCCATCCTGCAATATAGGCCGTCCGATCGATATCTGACGGATAGGAAGGAAACTATGGCAATTTTGCAAAAAGATACCCACACCCCTCTCCACATTTGCAAATAAGGCCTTCCCTCGTTCATCCTTTTCCCCCAAAAGATAAACTACTCATACAAATGCATCTTGATGTTCCGTGCAATGCATGGGCATCTTGCTAGTTGTTGCAAAAAGCCCATGTGTGTGTGAGAGAGAGGAAGAGTGGAGGAGGATGGAGTGCATGTGTGACAAAGACACAAGGAGTGTGTGTGCGATAAGTATCAGCTTAAAATGAGGCGATAGTGTGTGTGCACGATCGAGAGGGCGTGTCTCAAGAAGGGAACAAAAATCTACATAGATACAAGGAGCGGGAGAGAGACATGTATGCGATGGTGGAAGCACGAGTGTGCGGGTGTATAAACCTATCTAGAGGCTAGCTAGTCAACAAATGTTTGTGAGAAAAATATGAGTCAGGGTGCGAAAGCGAGAGTTTTGTGTGTGAGAGAGAGAGACGGTAGTCGGGAAGGGGAGTGGAAGCAGGAGTTGTGTGTGTGTGTCTGTGAGAGAGAGAGAGAGAGGAGACGGTAGTCGGGGTTGTCTGATCGGCAAACAAATGAATAATGTCAGTCTGGGATGGAGACGAAAAGGAGACCGCAAGAAATGTTGTGTCTACAGGAGAGAGAGAGTAATTTTAGTGGTATGAGTCATATGTAGAGACATATAGGGTGTGTGAGAGAATCCCATAGAGCGAAAGACAAAGTGAAAGGCGAGTGGAGACTGTGTGTGTGGCGGTGAAAAAGAAAGCTTAGGTACCGAGTGATACCAGAGAACAGTAGAGACGTGAGAGATAATGAAAACCGTGTAATGTATAATGATAGGGAGAGTGTGACACTTCTCAAGGGAGACGTCGAGAGACCATGTTTGCGAGGATAGGAGAAACATGAAGTGGGCGTGTGGGTGAGCTGGAGAAATGAGAGTGATAGCTACCTGAAGGAGCATGCATGCGAGAGAGATGGGCGTGAAAGGAGTGAACAAAAAAGGGATTCAAATATTTGAATTCGAGATGATGATACATGTAATCCATACTCGAACCAAAATTGATCTATTAAACATGCATACTCATATGAATTCACGCACATCTATGTTATTTAATATGTAGATATTATTGATCCATACATTTTAGTATAACATAATTTGGTTAAAAAAATTCGAATTCAACCTTGAGATTTCGAGATCGTTGTATTTGTAAATCATATTATACATATAAAGGAGCATAATTCTTTGTTGTGCTTTTGAAAGTATATATAAAAAATGATGTATATAGAATGTAATTCCAATTGAAAATGGATCCCGCCCAAAAAAATAGAATACAAACGGGATTCGAATTGAGTTGGCACGGTAAACGTGCACTCTGCAAAATTTGAACAAAGCGGGGAAAGTCGCAGTAACCGCCTGAAACCAAAATCTGCGAGATGGAAATCACTACTGCCTATCCCTGCCATGCAAAGCCTATTTGCTGGATTTCTATAGGTTTCGATAGGGGTAGGTTTGTAATTTCACCCAAACATGACGTAACCGCCTCTCACCCGGATTCATACACGGTGGGCGCCAAAACACAGTGTGTCCTCGGCCAAAATCGACTCCCTCCCCGATTCATATTCATACACGGTGGGCGCCAAAAACAAACTCTCGTCGGCAAATATTCGGTGTATGCGAGATTACCATCCTATCCCCAACCGACTAATGTTGCTCTGATGTAGTAGAAATTTGAAACGGGGGCTAAGTTTGTAAATTTCCTCGCATTTGAGACAAGCGCGCCCTGAATACATGGTTCCCCCTTCCTCTCTACCTCCCTTTTCCCCATTCGTACTCCGTGGGCGCCAAAACACCCTCTCCACCCCACCCTCCTCCGTCCGCCGCCGTTCGCCACCCCATCCACCGCCGTCCTCCTCCACCATGCCGGAGCTGATACCCCGCCGCCGCCGTCCATTACAAGAGATCGACCTCTCTCATCCACGGCTTCGGACCGGGATCCTTGCATCCCGTCCTCTCGCTTCATCCCCGTCGTCGTCCACCTAGCCGGCGCCGCTCCTACGACCGTCTTGTCCACCACGCCCCGCCGCCACCGTCTACCCTCCTAGATCTGCTTCCACACCACTGACAGCCATCTCTACCGCAGCGCCGTCAAATTCTCAGCAGATGCGTACACGGCGCCGCACCAGAGGCGGCACTCTTTCGTATCTGCTCAACTTATTTATCGCAGCAAGAAAATAGATCGCCACTGCTTTACTCTGATTTCTTGTCTTGGTTGCGAAGTTGCCTTTGTCCGATTTGCACCTTCAGATCCGCCATGGCACGCTCAACACTATACTCCCAATGCTTATGGTTTTCCCCTTTTATATTCCACACTAGTTAAATCACAGTAGACTAAATTTCAAAATTGCGTCAGTCGATTTTTCAGAGCTCGCCGGAGTTCGCCGGTGCGATCGAAGGGGCTCGGGTGGTTGTGGGGCCTCGCCGAACAAAGAAAACTCGACGCGGGTGGGGGTTGGGGCGGGGGTGGGGGTGGGCGTGGCGGAGGAACACAGGCGGTGGGGGCCGGTGGTCCGGCCGGCGGCCCGTGCGGTGTTATTTATGGGAAGAATCAGAGACGAGGAAGAAGAAGGGTTAGGAGACGTAGGATCTCCATCCAACCGCCTGAAATGGTCGAGAGACAGCTAGAGTTGCATTCTTAATGCACTCTGGTTCATCATGTGTGGGCACTGCGCAACCAACATTTTATTATCCAAAATCTGCTTGCTCTTCTTTACCATGTTCCTCTTCCGTTCTTCTTTAATAAGTACTCTCTCCGTTCCTAAATACAAGTCTTTGTATAGATTCCACCATGGACTACATATGGAGCAAAATGAGTGAATCTACACTCGAAAATGTATCTAGATACATCTGTATGTGATCCATAGTGGAAATCTCTACCAAGACTTATATTTTGGAACGGAGCGAGTATGATAGTAGTAAAGTATGTTCCTTGTACTGAAGATGAGCAGGGACATTTGCAGTGTAGAGGTCTATACGGTCGGTTGTGATGGACACTTTGAGCCTCTTTGATTCGTAGGATCTTGTAAACATAGGAATAGGATTTGTAGTGGCCTGCCCACTTGAATCCTATAAGAATAGCAAGGAAATGCGGGGAGCTGTGTCGCCTTTGAGAGTTAAACTAATATTAACAGTACTGCACCTTCACTTGAAGAGAGCTGGTATCCGAAGCCTTTCTAGCCGTACCGGCAATACTAGCACATATATTCCAGCAAATTCCACTTTGCTGATTTTACTCTGATGCTTAAGGTTTTCCCGTTATATCTACACTATGATCTGTGTAGCTGCTTTGTGTCGCACTAGCAGCAGTCCACTCTTGAAGCTAAACACTGCAATGACTTACAAAATTGGCACCAAGGCATTGACTGCCATTCTGGATGCAATGAAACTCATACGCTCCCCACCTGTTGATTCTTGTTTAGAATATGATCCTAATGACTATTCTAACCTCGAGGAGTCAAAGGCAGATGGCCTATCCTGTTCACCCATCAAGGTGCCTGTTCTAATTTCGCAATGTTATATTGATTGCGGGTATCTTGCATATGTTGTCTTGCATTTCTTCTACTTTGTTGCACCGCCATCTGCTTAGTTTACTCATCATATATGTCGAGATGCCATGCCCATCCATTATCAATACATATTCCATCTGTCATCATACCATGTTTTTCCACTCAAATGCTGTTCTTGTGCATCAGACATCAAAAAGGAAGAGGGTGATTGCCGAACCTGAAGGAGCACCAGCAAAGTCCTTGAAAAACGTGGTGGTGCCGGAGAAATCAGACAGCACCCCACTTATATTGGTTGTACAACCAGTGACACAAAACGTAGGACCGACTCCAGTAGACTGTACCCATACTTCACTGGCCACACCACTAGCCCCACCACACAGGACCTGCACTCCAGCAAAAGGTATACTGATTTCATTTGCCATAGCACCAGCTGTACCACAAAAAAATCCCACTCCAGCAAAAAGTACAGCAAGTCCACCGGCCGATGACCTATCCCAACTGTAGAGACGGCCAATTCCTGCTGATTGGAACCCCATTCCATTTATTTCCAGCTTAAAAGACAATGTTTTCAATGTTGTTAGGGACTACGTGCATATATACCCATCATGGGAAGATTATTGTGAAGACAAACACCATTTTCACATCTTCCTGTCCAACTTACGTGTAAGTGCTATTATTCATGGTTATTATTTTCCTGTTTTCTACTGATTGAACACATCAATGATTTACATGACATTGTTGTAACTAGGCGAGGGTCAATCTGGATAGTCATGACGAGCAAAGCTTGTTTGTGCTTTTCAAGGAAGCATTGCAGCAGTATCGGTGTTACCTGAGGAAATCACACTTTGATGGCAAGTCTATAAACGAATTTCCGGTGAAGTCTCCTGTGCTAAATTTAGAAGACATTGAATGGAAAAACCTTGTTATGCACTGGTCTCGTTCCCAGGGTGAGGTACTGTCTATGAAATCACATGACAAATTGAACTTCTACTTTTCCGCATGTGCCTTACGGATCTTTTTTGCAGGAAATCTGCTCGAAGAAGAACTCCGGTTTGACAAGAACGATAGGATATCGCAAATATGCTGCCCGCTACTTTGCTCTTGTTAGTACCTGTTTTCCTGTATCACTGTACTTGCATACATACCTGGTTCATTATGTGACAGCAGTATGCATGATAGCTTGCTTATCAATTGTTCGCTCCAAATTATCTGATCTGTATGAATGGTTACATTAGTGTAGAATATATCCAATGCCAATGTTTTTTAGCTCTGCATTGTTCTTGTAAGTACATGCTGTCCTTTATCAGTGTACTTATAATGACAGGTAGTTGTTCATGTACCATCACTCTGCAGCTTATTTTCCTTTGCCCTCCATTTTCTACACATCAGATCTATATTTACTCTTACCATAAGGTTGGTACTGAAGAAGTTTAGCTGTGCATTGCTCTTGGCTGTACCTTTTGCCTGTATCGCTGCACTTACATTTATAGCTACTTGGTTATGTAGCATCACTCTTCATCTTATCTTAAATATTCTCCATTTTTTCGTATATTATCACATCTATATTTACTCTTAACAAAATGTACAATAAAGGCAATGCTTTTGAAGAAGATTCTGTGGTAAACTTCTTGAATTGCCCCCCCATCAGCATGGACAAGGCCTTTATAGAGTCTGTCTTCACCAATAATGTAAGTTTGTCCATCTCTAGCCATCAAAGTTTGTTGTATATATTTGGTTAGACATGACTGCAACAGCTGTTTATTTCTGGTGTTTGCATCAAATTGCTTGTTTAAAGTTTATTATGTAGTTCATAAACAAAAGTTTGTCCTTTCTCAATTTAAGTTTTCAGTTGTACAACCAAGTTCCTTCTTCATACCATGTAAATTAAACTATACAGAGCAAGTGATCTTCTTTTGCACTGCATGTATGCTTCTGTTCTTCATCCGTAATCCAGTGGTGTGGTGAACCTACCCACTACAGCACAATGTCATATTCTGCAATGTCTTAACTATGAACAATGACATATCATTCTACTATTATTTAAACCGTCTCTTTATTTGCCAATCTGATATGGTATAAATTGACAGCACACTAACCATTGATACTTATGAGTTCTTGATCTGTAATCCAGTGGTGTCGTGAAGCTGCCAACTCCTTCACAATGTCATTTCCTGCCATGTCTTGACCTGAACAATACCATATTGTGTTAATGCAATTTTAAACTGTGTCACTTTATTCGTCAGTAAGAAATGTGATGAATTGTCAGCACTGATACTTTTATGTCCAAAACCTGTCATCTGTCTGCTTGTTTATCTTTCAGAGTGAGGAAGATGTAAGTGTTGAACAAGCGCAGTCTCATCATCTTGCTCAGCTGCTTGCGCTGCAGCTCCCCAGCAGGGCTAACCTTTCTTGAACTCTATTGAAGTGTTGTCGGTTTTGTATATTATTTTGTCGGCGTGTTTATTTGCACTGGTGGCGATCTTTCATGCCCAGTGTATGTAATCTGCTGTCTGCTTGTGCTTTATTATCATAGTGGCGAACTTTGATGCCCAGTGGATGTAATATGCCGTAATTTCTTTATTGTATAGTCTAGGTTTTTTCTTATTCATGATGCTGCAGTTATTTTACTGTATATATATCCTGTCTTCGCAGTAAACCGGCCAAACCGTAAAATTACAGTACATAATCGGGCCGTCAAGCAATCACGATGTAGGTTGGGCCTGAAACGTGCTGAACAGCTCACGGGCCGGCAGCAGCCCGAAATGAACCCCGGCCCATGATTGTGTGAATCAAATCACGGGCTTTTAATAGGCCAAAATTGTCTCGGTCCTTGTTTGGCCCAATCAGATATCGGCTGCGAGCAGGCCGGATGCAAACCAGGCCGTAGTTAGGCCCAATCAGATATCGGCTGCGAGCAGGCCGGATGCAAACCAGGCCGTAGTTAGGCCCAATTATATGACGGGCTTTTAACAGGCCGAAATTAATATAGGGCCGAAATGTTAAACGGGCCCTTAACAGGCCAAAACTAATATCAGGCCGAATTACTAAGTGGGCCTTTAGCAAGTGGGCCCAAAAGCATAGTGTCCAGTTGACGGGCCGAATCTGATATGGGCCATAATTGAGCACAAAGCCTCTTAAAGGGCCGGACCTGATCTGGGCCATAATTTGGCCCAGAACGTGGTAGGCTTTTAACGGGCCGGATCTCATATGGGCCACTATTAGGCCCGGAGCGTGGCAGGCCATTAATGGACCGGATCAAATATGGGCCGGCATTTGGCCCAAAACATGGCAACCAGTTAATGGGCCGGCCTACTAGGGTCCTCAAAATCTTGTGGGCCTACAGCTGGGCCGGCCCATTAATGTTGGCGAAATCTCGTGGGCCTTTAGCTGGGCCGGCCCATTATGATCCGCAAGAATCTTGTGGGCCTTTACCTGGGCCAGCCCATTATGGCACACAAAAATCTTGTGGGCCTTTACCTGGGCCGGCCCATTATGACCCACAAAATCTTGTGGGCCTTAGGTGGGCCAGCCCATTATGGTCCGCAAAATCTCATGGGCCTTTAGCTGGGCCGCCCATTATGGTCCGCAAAATCTTGTGGGCCTTCAGTTGGGCCGCCCATTTAAACTTCATGGGCCGGTCCACGTGTCAACATATCATAGGCGCGTCTCGCCCATTGGATGAGTGACACCTGTGCCAACGCGGACCTGACACGTGTCTCCTCCAGCCAATGATGATTTTACACATGGAAAATCCCCATTGGTCGGGGCTGTTAACGGGTTATCCGATCCAAAACCCGACCCGATAGCTTAACGGCGTTCCGTTATGGTGGATGCCACGTGTCGGTCACCCTTGACGAAAGCACTTCTGTCACGCGCGATTTATCATCATGGAAGTGGACACTTCCGTGATGATAATTTTGGTAATGTCATGGAACACTTCTACGACAGCACAGGTATGACTATCTTGATTCTGTCATAAATTTGTCATGGATGTACATGCATGACAAAAAACGCGACCTACTGTGACAAACACGTATCATCACGGAAGTGTATTTTTCGATCATAGCGCTCCAACACAAGTCTGCTTACTCTGTTTTGCGGTACGCCAGACCCCTCCTGGTCAACAGGACCTCGTTTCGACTATAGGAGGTCCAACAGAAGTCCGTTTCCTCCGTTTTGCGGTACGCCAGACCCCCCCCCCC
>NC_057802.1:250468102-250484788 GCF_018294505.1 Triticum aestivum | reverse complement strand
TGAACAGGATCCCGTTTCGACCGTGGCCGGTCGCACACAAGGCCGTTTCCTCCGTTCTGCGGTACGCCAGGCCTCGTTTCCATCGGCTATTCCGTCCTAGCCAGCTGGCTCCCGATGAACAGCACGCGTTCGGTTGCCTCCCGATGAACATGACGCATTCTGTTGGCTCCCCATGAACACGATGACGATGCAGTTTCTCCGTTCCGACCCAGCCATGTACACGAGCCCTGGCCGTACGTATGCACGAGTAGGCGTTTGAGACCACGCCCGTATGTACGTACGTGGCCATATTTTCTTTCTTGCACCCTGGCCGCTGTACGTACGTGTACATGCTACGTGCGCGCCTCTACTAAGACACGTGCGCGCCTCTACTACGACACGTGCCCTTCCTTGCACGGCCACGGTACATACACGTTCGCGACCAGAATGACAACGCTATGTACGCTTCAACCAGGTGGGTCCCAACTGTCAGGCACTTCCTTGCATGCGAAGATGTAGCTGGTGGGTCCCAGCAGTCAGGGGGCGAATCGTTTTTTTGCCCATAATATGGACGCACTTCCTTGCATGCGAAGATGTAGCTGGTGGGTCCCAGCAGTCAGGGGGAAATATTTTTTTTCACGAAATACGGTGGCCCTTCCAGTAGGTCCCTGCTGTCAGGTGGAGGAATCATTATTTTCCATGTAATAAGGAGGCACTTCCTTGCTGCGGCCGTGGACCCAGCTGTCAGCCTCTCCACGTACAATACACTTCTGATGGAAGTCGTTCCTTGACCACGTTGACCACGCCGCGCCGAGAGCACCACGGCGAGGCCTAGGAAGGGGACGACGCGAAGCTGGGGAAGATGCGGTAGTGGAAGCCCACGCGGAGAGGAGTACGAGGGTTCACTGGTTCGGCTGCGGTGTGAGGCTACCGTCGCCGCAGAATAACAGGGGGTGTGGGTGAGTAGAGGCGGATGGCCTGGCCAGCGGTGGGAGTAGTAGGGGGTGGTGAGGCCTCCGCGGCATCACAGCCGGCCACGGGAGGCAGGAGCACGCGGCACGACCGGCGCTGCTTTGGGCGGCTGGAGCAAGAAGACCACAGGTTGAAGAAGCACTACGGCTGTTGAATGGACATCGTATGGTCACTTGAGCTAGAATCGTTTGTTGACGTATATAATAAGTTAAAAAATCTTGCATACACGGCAACTTAATAGGCCCACAAGTCAGACCATTCCCTACTTTTTTAATAATTTATATATAGCTCATTGCAACTTCTTATGCAATTTATTGCAGTCCGGTTTTTTGTTGGCCAGGGCCAGGGTTAAAAATTTAAACGAAATTTCGCATATTTCTGTGGGTTCCAAACTATTTTTAATACCGAAATGTCCAGCCAAATTTAAAGTACTTTGAAGATATATTTAAATTAGGTTAAAGCCCAGTGAAATAGGAATCTGAAAATGTGAGAAAATTCAGAAATTATAAAGTAATTGCCAATTTGTCATCTGTTTTTATATTTACAACCCATTTCATATTACTTTCAAGATTTGCAGGCGTCTTGAAAGAGTTGCAGCCCATCAGGGCGTTGAAAAATAAGTAGGCCTAGATTGGGTATTCTTTAGAAAAAAATAAACTCGGCTTATTTTCACAAAGAAAAAATAGCTGGCCTGGTCATATGGTGAACATAAAATATAAGCCTAGGCTAGATGGGCCACAGCCCAGTTGAAACCCTGCTCCGTCTCAACAATAACAAAAAGAAAAAATACTGCTCGAGCAGCTACGTCCCAGGTGTCAGCCAATCTTGTGTTGTTCTCTTGTCCTGTTGTTTGTTGACCATGTTGACAACGCGAGAGGGCGGCGCCGCGGCGAGCGCACCAAAGCGCACGGAGGACGACGACGAGGCCTCGGACGTCGGCATTAATGATTTAGGAGACGGTGGGCCGGCGATGCGTGCGCTGAGGCGCAGCCAGCCGTGGGAGTCGGAGCAGGCAGCCCCGCCGGCGCTGGTTTGGTTTTGGCGGCTGGAGGAAGATAGGACTGAAGAAACACGACAGACTGTAAAAGCAGCAGGAGTACTTAACAACCTTAACTGAAACCAGCAGGGGCACTTAACAACCATAGCTAAAAGCAATATGATTACTTATACAGGTTCAACCGTACAAAGCACGCCTCGAACAATGCTACTTTGCCTACAGTTAACCAAGGGTGAGGCCGCCAAGCCCCAGGACAAGGCCCAGGTGCCACCCCGCGCATCCACAACCTTCTGAAAGCGGCTTCATCTCGCAATGTGGTCAATAAACAGGATATTCGCTTTAGAGCCATGGAAAAGCAGGAACATAATCTTTTGTCCTATTCTCCAAGATGAACGGGCCTTCATTATTTGAGACCACCCATGAATAAGTATCTTTTCACCTCCAAGGGGAATGGAGTAGGTCGACATAAACATCATGTTGTGACCAAGCGCAAGCCTGACCCGACCATGGTCAGGCATCTGTATAGGAACAATAGAACTGGGCAATTTATGTTTCAAGAAGATCACAGCTGTAAAACTGTGTATAAGCAATAGTTTATGAACAACATATATAACGGAAAATAGCTCGTACCATAAGTTTCTCGACACAGTTGTACCTGTTCAACGAGTGCATCAGTGGCACACATATCCCACGTGGCCTTCCACCATTGAAACGCCCCACAAGGACCTCAAGACAATCAATAAAGTGTAGGAACTTGTGGATGTCATCCCAGTCAACTTCAGTGCCATCAGTAACAGCCGAGTTCTTATAGAATAACAAATGAGCAGCCTTCTTAACTCTGAAAAAACCTACACGTGCCACCAATTATAAGAAAATATTAGTTATCAGTAGCATCTTCGTGAAAGATTCGTTGCTACTTCTAAAGTTAAATTGTGATTAGTTAGACAGAATAGGTGGATTAAGAAGTAATCGAGGCAACAAGCAAGAACCAGATACAAAACTAACATGGATGAACAACTGGAATGACGTCGGGGTGGAAGATCGCGGTGAAGATGAGACCAGGTTCTGCTATTTCCATCAACATTCGTGCGCCAACTTTCAGTTTGTAACACTTGAGAAAGTTTATCCAAGTTCGGCCATAAAAAAAGCAACGATCTTCTTGGTTCATGAACCCAACTCGGAACTTATATCCATGGCTTGTATTCACTGTGACCATTAAACTGGTGTATTCAGTTATGACAAAGCCGAGCATCTTAAGTACATGTGTTCTGGCAGAGCAAGTAATGCACTGCAGGAAAAAATAATATGAGAACACAATGTATTCCCTATCCAAATCTAGAAATAATTTCCTCCTTCACGTCAGTGTTGACCATCGTACTAGTACCTTTTATCCAAATATAGCAATCCAAATTTCCAAATTAGTCGACAGCATGTTCAAAAAACCCCACCCTCCAGGATAGAAAAGAGGAATCTAGGAACATACTGTGCGCGTTTTAAAATCCTGTGTTGGGATGAGAAGGAACAAGTGTGGCGTCTCGCCGAGGGTGCAGAAACATGTAGGGTCCTCACACTTTGGGCACTGCAAATGAAACACACTAGATGCAGTAGGAAGAAAAATGCATCAAGGCGCCGGCTGCCATCCTAGGATTACCCGCGACCAAGGGACTTGGATTTATCGGGGATGGATGAAGAATTTGTACCTGGTTCTCCATGAGAGAACCCTATGCAATCGCCGAGAGAGGGTTTTCTCTGAACAAGCAGACGAGGGAGAAGGGGATTCAGGCCTAGTGAAAGTTTGCCGCTTCGTCCATCCAGCTTACTGCTAAAGCTGGAAAGGTGGGGGGTTTTGTAATTTGACGGCACATTGGGCATTACCGCGGCGCTACGACCGGGGTGTGTCTACCGTGCAGTTTTGCACTCTAATTTGGTGCATATGGCACGTGGACCCCGTTGCCAGATGCTCCACATATCAGCAAAAGGAAGTAGAAAGACAGGAGTAACTAGTTACACATAAATATATTTTTGACAGAGAGATACTCCCTCTGTAAAGAAATATAAAAATCTTTTATATCACAACTTTATACATAAGAAAAATCAAGGGGAATACATATAACATATATAATTACAAAAAACGAAGTTTTTTAACACAGCATAGACAAGTTGGTGATGATGGTGTGCCTGCCATCTTGCAATATAGGTCGTCTGATTTATATCTGACAGATAGGAAGGAAACTATGGCAATTTTGCAAAAAGGTACCCACACACCTCTCTAGATTTGCAAATAAGGCCTTCCCTCGTTCATCCTTTTCTCTCACAAGATAAAATACTCATACAAATGCATCTTGATGTTACGTGCAAAGCACGGGCATTATGGGGGTTCAGCTGAGAATATAATACTCAGATAGGCTCACGGTTCTGGACTTTGGGCCACAGTCCGGTGGGCCTGCATGTTTGGGGGCCCATGTGTTCTACTTCGGCGCTTTTCATATTGCAAGCGATCAGTACGGCGCTGGTTTTAGATGCTGTCGCAAGGCGAATACACAAAATTGAATAAAGCATGGCAGCTGTTAGAATGAAATCGAACGAAAGTTCCTAACCAACAATCAAAGTTGCAATTCTATCAACGATATACCATGTGATAAATAATATTGTCGTACTACTTATACACAAAGGACACTTGTTTCACCATGACAGATTATTACATCAAAATCTCTCGAAGGATAGATCAGTTCAGCAGTTGTGTGCTGCTACTGAAGAATTTCAAAGTTGATTTGGACCAGCTCTCCTTGCCGAGAAAGTTTGATTTTTACATCATCCCCTACCGCAAAGATATGATTTAGATTTGAACCTTGACCATCCTTTAGCATCAATCCTCATGCGACCATCCTTTGTAATTACGGTATATTGAGCAGGTTCATTCACACCAAGGCTGCGCATGGTAAGAGAAACTTGGTCACGGTCACCCGGATTGTTGAACGACTCCCTCATTGCTCTAGGAATTCTCTATTTGCAAATAAGAAGACATACACAAACAGTTAGATCAACATAGTGAATCATGTGAAACAACATGGAAAGAAAAAAGAACCACCCGCAAAAAAAAAAGAATGAAGCACTTGGGCGGCCAATGCTTACCAAGAAGGTGGACATGTCGGTTTTTGTAAGGACTTTAGTATATGAAGTGTGAACTGTAGCCCAGTCTGTTGCCGGTGCAACTGTTCGTTCGGTTGCTACTGCACGGGCCGGACCAGATGCAAGTGCAAGTGTTGGTGCAGGTGCCGAAGCCGTTGCTGGTGCCCGTGCCGGTGCGACTGGTAGTGCCGCTGCTGCTGCCGGAGATGGTGCTCCTTGTAGAGCTGGTGCCGGTGTCGGAGCAGGTGCCAGTGTCGATGCTCGATCCTCCGGTAGATTAGCCCGATCCGCTGACGCGGTCGGTGCCCAATCCTCGGCTGGATCAGACTGAGCTGCTGCCGCTGTCGGTGCTAGAGCAACTGCCGGTGCTCGATCGGTTTCTGAAGGTGGTACTGATGTGCTAGACAACGGGGATCGTGTCTGGTCTGCTATGATCAGCTTTCTAACTTGACTAGGCTCCGTCACCGTGATCCAGTTTTTTTCTTCATTTCTTTTAAACGCGAGAAGGACTAATTGTGGCATGTTTGTTAAACCAAACTTCAGTTCATCATAGGGATTCAGCTTGTACTCAGACAACAGACTGATCAAAAAATTTCCAGTAATATAAGTGATGGACAGTGCCTTCGTTACTGACACGACAGAAGAAGGGAATCCTGCAAAAATAGCCATCGTAGAGCAAACCAAACGGTTTATTCTGTGATGAGTGTCACATGGCAAAACCTGCATCGTAAAATTGCAGCAAAAGAAAGAAATCATGACATTATATCAATAAGATTTAGACAGTAAATCAATAAGATTTACTTGATGTGACACGAGTGAATCCTTACCAGGAAATCACTATGTTGAAGTACTAAAGAGAAGATTGATCGTCGAACTACGCGTGGCATGCAGGGCCCCCGCCTACTCCCACAAGTAGGATAGTCCAAAGGTCCTGATAAATCGTATGGACCGAACATCCAAGGGACTGGAAATCCTGGTGGGTGTGATAAACCCTGCAATGCATACAAATATTGGAGTGTAATCATAATTGATAAACCGTCCTCACAAAAAAGATGATCTGGATACTTCAAATAGACAGACTAAATTGAGTGGACAGACATTAACATAGACTGTTCTCAGGACTCACCACACACCAAAAGCGGTAGTACTAAACAATACAGGGTTCACAAACACAAATAAATACTGAACAATAGTACTTACTACAGACAAGCAAAGTTGCACTAATTAAACTCTGCAGACTATTTCTTGCCACCGACCTACGGGATGAACTCCGCATAACTGACTAGGCCATGGACTTCGTGAGAGATGTCTACTGACACCATCACCATCTCATCAACCTTGGAGAACCTAACAGAGTGGTCTTTCCACTCATAAACATGACGATGAAGACAGGCTACATCCGATTTGTCGGGAAGCTTTACAAGAACCACACCCTTCGTAATCAAAGGCATAGCCAGGAAATTGTTGTGGTCAAGTACAGCCTCGAGAACACGCCTGACAACAATGCTATAGGAAAACACTAGTTCAGGACACATGGCGACAAGGACACAGTTGCTGGATAGTTTAGCAGTAGAACTCATCCTCAGGTCTTCCAGTTCACACGACATGACTTTGAGAACTTCATCTCCACCGCGGACCTGGTTCTAATTCAAACAGAAACTAAATATTTTATTACTACCTCCGTTCAGAAATATAAGATGATTTTCGATATTATACTCCAGATATGACTACATTTACGCACAGAAATGAGTGAACAAAGACACTAGAACATGTCTTCAAAGGCATGAGAGCAGATGGATTACTTGCAATATCCATAACCCAAGTTACTGAGGCAAATATACCCTCTTCAAAGGTAGCATTGATGTTCATAAAGTAGTTGAAAGTAATCTATAAGAAATTAGTGTCAACCTCTCGCATGTTTTGGTCAAAAGAGGAATTTAGAACCGTCACTTCACACACAAAAATCACATGCAAGATCACCCAGAAAGTTGTACTACTAGTACTAGTACTGCGTGTTAGATTGAAAAACACGATCAAGATCGAGAAAAAGATCGTCAAGAAGAGATATTACCTGGACTTGCTTAATGAGGGATCCCGGAGAGGGGACCTTGGACAGGGCGATGGCTTTCAGCTTGTCTGCGGTAGTCTTGGTGGGGTGCTTGCGCTTCTTCATACCATGAGCCTCGACGGTTTTGGCCAGAGCCATAGACATCACTTCAGTCGGTGCTCCAGCGTCCATCAAGAAACTGTCAAATAGAAATAAAAGAAAAGAAACCATAATCACAAACCCAAAAGAAGAATAGAGAGGGAGTTATTGGATCAGTCTCGGGGTTGCAAGACCGGGCCTTGGCCAAATCAACACCATTGATGCGCTCACCTTTCCTTCTTTGGGAGAGAAGAACAATGGCAGAAGCAGGTCGGGGTTTTCTTGAAGAAATGAGCAACAAGATGAGGGAGAAGTGAGTGGGGGTTTTCTTTAAGAGAGGAAGCTGAGAGAGAAGAGTGAAACGATGGTTGCTTCGTCCATCCAACTTACTGCTGGAAAGGAGGGGGTTTTGTGATTTGACGCCTCATTGGGCATTACTGCGGCGCTTCGATCGGGGTAGTCTACCGTGCAGTTGGGCACTTTACTACGGAATAATTTAGTGCATGGCTGGTGGACCCCGATGCTGGTTGTCCCACACGTCGGCGAGAGTGAATAGCAAGGTTCCCAACGACCGTGGAGGAGGATCCGCACGGTAGAGCGTGTCCACTATTTTTCTGAAGAAAAAAATGATTACAGCAAGCGTTTCCACTCTTACGATGGAGGAGTGCGAAAAACGGCAGCCACTTGAACATACACAGTGCTCCTACTACTAGGCATGTGCACTGGTTCATACGTCAGTACTACATAATCTTGTTGCTAGTGTAGTAAGATATGACGATAACAAATGATGTTGTGCGCATGTCAACTATATGAACAGTAATGTAGTAACATAGTACCGCTTTTTCGACTGTCCAGTCGAGAATGAACGGTGAGATCAATGTTAACAGAACTAGGTCTAGAGCGCACGGAGGGTACGGTGCTACAGTACTCCACGAAACATGAACCATATGAATCACAAATCAGTGTTAGGCAGGGTGTATGAAGGGTGCACGGGATGGGAGAAAAAGTTCCTCTCGACCCACTTTTGGGTGTTTGGCATAGTGCATGAAGGGTGCATGAGTCCACACTAGTAGGTTAACACAAATACACGAAGAGGGAACAACTATAATGAGATGAGAATGCAACCAAACACACCCACACGCTTTGTGCTACAATGACTGATCTGCACCGTCTGAGTTTGATCCAACGGTCATGTTGCGCCGAGACATGGACATGCCCATGCAGAGGGCGCCTAAACACCACCGAAGTCCCTCTTCTTCTCGAGGCGCACGACGTTGGTGATGTAGGGTGCAACCGCCTGCAGAGCCTGCTCCCGGTCGACGGGAGCCAGCTCGTCAAAGACGGCGTCCAATGGCACGAATGGATTCCGGTGACGGAGCCCTGAGAGGATTCGCCTGGCAACGGCGACGCCAGCCCGCAACCCCTCCTTGTCCAGCTCCGCCCCCACCATCGCGCGGAGACGGCTCAGCTCCTCGGAGATATAGGTGAAGAAGGAGACCAGGTCAGGAAGTCACGGCTCATTGAAGTCGACGGGGTGGTCGAACGGGGTTAGCCTGACGGCCAGCATCGTCGCGCTGGCACGACGGTAGGCATAGCGCAGCCACAACACGTGTGTGGCAACTTGGTCCACCAAGTGGTTGAGGCGATCCTAGACCTCGTCACGATCGGCCCGCTCGCGCTCCAGCCGGCTCCCCTGATGGCCAATCGTATCTCCCTCTTTCTGCAGCAATGCCGCCAATGCCTCGAGCATCTTTGTGGTGGACGCCTGCCGCTTTTGAAGCTCTGTGAACTCCCGCACATAACGGAGGAGCATGGCACTCCTCTCCTCCTTGAGCTCACGGAGCTCCACGTCCTTGACCCTGAGCTCTGCATCCTTGGCCTGGAGCTCGTGTGTCAGGCGCCTCACCTCAGACTCCGTGATCTGCTGCGCCGCCATGGCACCAGGTAGAAGCAATGGGGAGAGGAAGCAAAGGGGGCGAAATGGATGAAAGGCAATGCAATCTACGGGAAGGTGGAGGGAGCCAGCCTAGGAGCGGGGAATCTTTTGGTTTTCACCATGCGAAAACACCAGTCGACGACTTCTCACATCAGGGAGCAGTGGTTTTTACAGGCGGAGTCATCGTGACTAATTGCTGTCGCGCCTGCTCCCGTCAATCAAAAAATTAAAGATCCTGCCGCGCCTGCTCCCGTCAATCAAAAAAATTAAAACTCCTGCCGCACCCGAACACCAGAGCAACGCCGCGGTGGATATTTAAATTTACCTGCCGGCAAGGAGATAAAAAAGGGGTGAAAAAACAAATGTGGCGGTGGCCTAGCTAATCGGTCGCACTAGCCCAACTAGCTAGCCACCGTGCTTCACTTATGTACTCGGCGGAAAGGGTGGTCTTTCGTGATTTGACGACTTATTTACTTGCTTTGGCGCTACGACCGAGGAGGACCCAGAAAACGCGTGGTAGGGCGTCCCACGTCTCGGCAAGGAAGAATATATGCGTGCACCACCCGGGAGGACCCCGAAACCGTGCGGCAGGGTGTGCCACGCCTCGGCACGGAGGAAAAATTTGCGTGTAAAAATATACTATATCAGATGTAGTACCTATGGTTCGACCTCGGGACCCAGCCAGTCGGTCGAAAACACCCCACTAGCCAAATAGCTTCATCACGCTAACATGGCCCGGGGGATAGGTGTGGTTAGCTCCGTCTCGACTAGCCACAACGTCTCTTATTCTAGGCGATTCTTCTATTTTCCAAGCTTTTTTTAGTTATAATAACACCATGGAAAGCTAGCGCCGCTCTTCATGTGTGCCCGTGCGTCTAAAGGTTAGACGATGGAGAGGAGAGAGAGATCGCAGACCTGGGACCCACCAGTAAGTGACTCAACGGTAATGCACGTGTTGACGAAGCACTCCCTCTACTCTACTCAACGTAATACTGTATAAAATTAGGTTATGGGACAAAGCCAACAACCGTTGTTGTTTCAGGCTATCGACTTACGCTTTGTAGTCAGGTTGCCAGTTCGAATCTTGTCTTTCAGATTTGTTAGTTTTAGGTCCAAATTTGATCAATGACAAGTGGGACCCCCGTGTGTTGTTCTGATATTTTAGTGTAGGATGTTTTTTTGAACAAACACTTTGCGCGGTTAGACAAGTAACGGCACGAGTTACAAGTATTTTGCAAGTTTACGAACAAAAATGACAACGGCATAGAATATCACATCCACCCCGCAACTTAGATGCTATGGTGATACGAGTTTTTACATCGTTGGAAGTGAGATCCAATGGCTTGGGAGTAGTCTTGGTAATTATGCGCAATTTCCAAACTCTCCAAAGGTTTTTTTGCAAATAAACATTCAGGCCTCGTGTGTGCCGCTGCATCTTGGATCCAATGGCTCCCCGTTGCTCATACTAGGTGCTCCCCGTAGCTTAATTAGCCGCTACGGTGATACGAGCATCTAGGTCATATGATCTGTGATCAGATGGCACATGCGTAGTACTTGTACTTTCTACAATTCCCAAACTCTCTCAGTCATATATTACAAAAACATTCAAACCTCCTACTATGGGTCGTTAGATCTCCGTGAACTCGTATCACCATAGAATCTACAGTGCGGGAGCACCTCATATTCTCCCGTGCGAGAAAACATCAGGTGCTCTCGCAGCTCGGATGCTACGGTGATACGAGCTTCAAGGTCGTTTGATCTGAGATCCAATGGCATCTAAGCAGTCTTTGTGCTTGTAAGCAGTGGCCGAACTCTTTGGGGGCTTTTCTGCAAAAAACCATTCGAGCCACCGAGGATTTGTTGGGTCACAAATCCAACGGCTCCGAAGAGCTTGTATCACCAAAGCATCTAAGGCGTGGTAGCACGTGATATTCTTACATACAGGAGAATATGATGTCCTCCATCATCTTAGATGCTACGGTGATATGAGCTTCAAGGTGGTTGGATATGCGATCCAAGGGCATCTGAGTAGTTTTTGTACAAATTGTGTGCAATTCTCAAACTCATTAAGGTTTCCTGTAAAAATATTAAGACATCACGTGAGCTGCTATATCTCAGATCTACAAGCTCCAAGCAACTCGTATCGGCATATAGCATCTAAGGTGTGGGGGCACATGATATTATCTTGGGGAGGAGGGGTGCACAACCAATCGGTGTTTGGGAGCTAGGGTGGGGACAAATATAATCGAAACAATCCTAAACAGAGCTTCACAAGTTTATCTAAGGTCGAGGGGTTAACCCCCGACAATCTACATAGCTCCGCCTAAACACAACATTTGCATGTATTGTAGTACTAGACTTAATATTCATGTTTCAGTTTCCTGTTCATTTTAAATATTGAATTGAGGACCATGCATGTCTTACAATTTACTCCCTTCTTTCCTAAATATTAGTCTTTTTAGAGATTTCAAATGGACTGGCACATACAGATGTATATAGACATATTTTAGAGTGTAGATTCACTCATTTTGCTCTGTATGTTGTCACTTGTTGAAATCTCTAAAAGACTAATATTTAGGAACAGAAGGAGTATTTTTGAATTCGTGTCATACATGCATGGTTTGGAAAAATAGATGCACTATACTTATTGGATTGTCGTTGTGTTCGTGTGTGTGTGTGTGGTCATATGCTTGATACATACAAAGTTTTCTCACCACCATATTGTTCATCTTTTAAATTTGAATTTGCAATGAAAAACTTACTAGGGATACCATGAAATGTGAAATCCACGTTGAGATCACTATATCACAAACTCACTCTAATTCAAGAACTCATCATAAATCAATTACCACGTCGAGATTACTATTTGCAAGGAAAATACGGGCATTGTAATACACATAGATTCGTTCGGCAATTTAAAAGATTCCTTGGCCAGACCTTGGCTCGTGTTGATTCTCAAATGGTACCCAACGGCGTATCAGCCAGACCTTGGCTCGTGTTGATCCTCAAAAAAACCGGGCTCGTGTCCTTCTGGTGGCGTGTGTGGTACGCACATTAGCCAACCCCAACCAGTCGAGCCTCCGTGTTTCGAGTCAAAATATCTGGCGGCCAGAATTCCAGCCCTAGGAAATTCCCCTCATGTCCCCTGTCCATAATGACTACCGATGAACAATGGAGGGATGATTTAGTAACTAGACAACATTACCTACCGTGCCGAGCACGGTTCAATTCCCTCGGTCGCCGCTCCCCAAGGTCACCCGTCAACTGCATTGCCTAGTACTACTACTACTACACCAGGATGAGCACAGAATTGAGCCCGTTTGTTCGTGCCTAGTACTTGAGTTAATATATCAGGGACCCCTAAAAAAGAGTTAATATATCAGGCAATGCACTGGTACAGATGGATTATCCTTTTACTCTGCATATATAACTTGTCTGAAATCTAACTAAGCAAAATGTTTGACCAAATCCTTTCTTAAGAAATACAACAGGACAGATGTATCGCTTGAAAATTTATTGCATGATGCAGGTTATGATATTGTTTCGAATCCTGGATTTTAAATTTCAGAAAATCCAAAAGTGACCAGAAATTCATGACACTGAGCATGGTCACGTGATATGGCACAAATATTCCTTCGTAATTTTTTCTTCAATTTGAGACAAGCTGCTTATGACAAGTTGCACAAATGAAGAGCCAAGGTATTTTGGAACAAAGACCTGTCACGTTAAGGTGAACGCTTTCACTATTGAAACCGTGGACGTTTATGTGCCGCCACGAGTCCCGCTTCTCATCGGCAGGTGCCGTCCGAGCAAGCGTGTGAGTCGATAGGAGGCGTGCGAGCAGACGGCTGGGTGAGCCCTTTGACCAGGCTCCGCCGCCCACCTTCGTCCCAACTGCTCCCACTTTTAATGTCGCCGGCGCCACAATTTAAAATCAACCCCGCACTACCTGGTATCGCTACAATCTTCTCTCTTCCTCTCCGATTCTCCTGTCGTCTACCTCCAACCAGCCTAACCTAAACGTACGACATGCCGCATCACGATGGTCTGCCCTTAGTCTTCAAGTTTCCTGAGGAAGACACCCAGCCGGAGTCTCAAGAACATAAGGCGCTTTGGGACGAGCTTGAACCGGCCTTGCGGGAAGACGCCGCGCCTGTCCCCGCTCCCATTCCGGCTCCCGTCACCCCGACTGCGCCAGCGCCCATCCCTGTGGCATTGATGGGCTGGGAGCCGCACATTGTCGCTGAGCTTGATGCCACGGGATTCGACGAGGTCCCCGCGACTTTCATGCGCCCGTGCACCTGCTAGCGCATGCGCCTGCGCGTGCACTGACGTGCATGCCCGTGCCGGTGCCTGTGCACCTGCCAGTGCATGCGCCTGCGCATGCACTGACGTGCGCGCCCGTGCCGGTGCCCGTGCCCACGAGTGTCTCCGCCGCGCCGTTGCCAGCGCCTGTCCCCGCGTGGGTGCCAGTGCCTCCCTCAGCGGCATGGATGGCTGCCGTCGACCGCTTCCTTGCTCCAACGCCAGTCGCCTCCTCCCGGAAGTTGACTCGCTCCAGGAGACCGAAGTCCAGAACATTGTGGCCTTCCTTGAAGCCAGGGCCAACGTCCAGGAGTACGCCAACAACGGTGCAAGACGCCGCCACCGTCGCTGTCGGTCAGTGGCCCGATGACACACAGAGCACAGCAGAGGAGCCACTTCCCATCGCAAGACGCCCCCGCTGCTGCGTAATCTAAATTTGCCATGAAAAACGTTCGGATTGCCATGCTTAAAATCCGAACGTTTATCATTTCTGTTTATTTTAGATCGATCGTCGTATGAATGTAAAGTCGGAGTCAGACTGAATGAAATCTATGGTTTGATCGATTGAATGTTCTGCTAGAGCCGTATCAAATTAAATATAAAACGTCATCAAGCCACATGTATTCCTTCTCATCCAACGACCTAGACTGCTTCAATGTCGAGCGCTCAATACGTTTAGCATGCCAAAAATAGTGCTAATCACATAATAACACGCAAATAATATCCTACTTAATATCCGCATGCACTTAATATACTTCCAAATTAACGTGCATTGCACGTACACATTGACTAGTATTACTAGTACGTGAAACTGGTGCCGTAACTTGTGAACGCGTCCAGATATGGTCAACGGCAACATCGCCCGCGAGTTCTTCGTGTTTGCCCGTGCGTCTAAGCGCAGAAGGGGAGGAGAGAGAGACCACACATGGAACCCACCAGTAAGTGAAGGCGAATAGTACGTGCTAACGAGCCGGTCCCACTAATGTACTAAAAATAATATTACATGTTATCCATTAAATAGGCTGTGGTAATATAAAAACATTATATGAACAAACAGGGGTACAACAAACATTGCTATTCTACATATGTTGCCTATTGATGTGCGGCTTGAAGTTGTTTTTTAATTTGTATATGGGTCCAAATTTGTTTCATGACAGGTGGGCCCCTCGGTTGTAGTTTGTGGCACTTTAATTTGTGGGTCGAAATTTGTTCCATTCTAAGTGGACTATCGGTATGTAGTTTTGTAGCTTATTTGTAATAATCAGAGTTTTTTGCAATAATACCATGGTGCGATGTTGAAGGCGAGAAAGGACGTGCAAGAGAGCGGTGACCGAGCCAGAGGGAAATCAATTGGGGGAGGTGCGGGGGTTGCAACGGTGTTTGGAGTAGTTGTGGGCCGAATGCTACGAAAATATAATCTACCACCGGAATAAATGCCTACACAAATTAATCCAAGGTTGGAGTCCCCCTCGCATTGTAAAGAGCTCCGGCTTTGCAAGGGATGGAGAGGTAGCTTCAATGTGTGGAAGATACGGCGTGAGAAAGCGAGGTCAATCGAGAGACATATAGATAGAGAGACAAAGTGAGTGTGGTCCGACATTCATTGAAAAGATATATATGCTCTGGAGAGATATTGTCCGATTGAGCTTTTGGGAAGGGTGAGGGCTGTAAGATAGAGCTTGAGAGATGGTCCAGTCACAGACATGTAGATATATTTTGTGCATGGAAGGAAGCAAGGTCAATCGATTACATATATAAAGGGAGAGAGATTAAGCAAGTGTGGGTCGTCGTGCGATCGAAAGAGTGATACGGGTTGGAGAGAGTGACCTAGATAGACAATGTGCGTGAGAGAGTATACAATATGAATATGTCAAATTGGGCTCAAACATGGAGATATATCGTTTGTGTCCGAGAAAGAGCGAGGTCAATCGAGACATACAAAGAGAGACAGAGAGAGAGGGAGGGAGGGAGGGAGGGAGAGAGAGATTGAGCGAGCGTGGCCCGCCATGAGGTCGAAAGAGTGGGGGCGGCTTGAATGGACTGACCTAGATGGACAATCTGCGTGAGAGAGTATAAAGTGTGTCGATCAAGGCCCGAACAGGGAGATATATCATTTGTGTGTGAAAGAAAACGAGGTTAATCGAGAATCAGATAAAGAGAGCGAGATTGAGCGAGTGTGGCCCGCCATGAGGAAAAAAGAGTGAGAAAGTCTCGAGGGAGTGACCTAGATAGACAACGTGCGTGCGTGCGCATGAGAGGTTGGGGGCTAGATAGGCAATGCATGTATCTAGCAAGAGAGGGTGGGAGGGAGAGAGAGAGAGAGAGCTCGGCATGAGGTGCAATGGCGGGTGTGTGAGGTAAATACATTTGGTAACAGAGTGGAAAAAGGGGGTTGTATAGTTGAGAGAGTTAGAGATCGAAACATGGAGAGAAAGAATGAACATGTGTCGGAAACCGATAGCTTCCTAAGGTGGTTAGGAGAGGAAGATTGACCGATACAGGAAGTATGTAGCGTGTGTGCCGAGGGGGGGGGGCTAAAAACAATATTTGAATGTAGATAGTACTAGACTTAATATCGATGTTTCAATTCGGTGTACATTGTAAGATTTGAACTGAGGACCATGCATATGGGTAATTATTTCGAATTCGTGCCACACTAGGTTTGGAAAAGTTGACATTGACTCGGTTGTTGTGCTATTTTTGTAGGTCATATGTTTGAATCCATCCAAAAGTTTTCTCACTACCATGGAGTTCATCATATAGATATGAATTTGTATTAAAAAGTAGCATGGATACAGTGAAATGCGAAATCCACGTTAGAATTGGAGATCGCTATGTGACACACACTCTAATTCGAATAACTAATTATGTGACACACACTCTAATCCACGTTAGCATGGATACCGTGGATACCGTTTCGTTTTTTTCAAATAACTCCTCATTAATTAATTTATAGTATCTCGTTTCGAATGACTAATTATTTGCAAGGAAAACACGGGCATGGTAATACATACAGATTCGTTTGCAAATGAAAGAAGATCCGTTTGCATTCTCAAATCTCCTCTCAAATGTAGGCGCACCAGGTAGACCAGGGTCGTGTCGTGGTGGTCGCGTGTGTCGTACGGATGCTTAGCACCCAGCCACCCACCCCCTCCCTCCCTCCCCCCTCCCCCCCAAAAAAAGGCAGACGACAAAATAAGTTCGCGCTTCCACATTTCGGAT
>NC_057802.1:250436775-250467903 GCF_018294505.1 Triticum aestivum | reverse complement strand
GATAGAAATATCTGGCGGCCCTAATTCCAGCCCTGCAAAATCTCCCTTCTCCACCGTCCCCTTCCGCGCCCAGATTGCTCAAATCCCCAATTCGCCGCCAACCCAAGCAAAGTTCGAATCGCCCCTCGTCTCGTGTCTTTCCCCACCTCTGTGCCGGACGATGACGACGGTCGCGCTTCACCACCGCACCGGAGCTACCTCATCTACGCCCTCGTCCACCGCACCGGGTGGTCCACCGACAGCGTCGGCCGCCGCATCTGACGTGCTTCACAGACACCGACTTCCACCGCATCAGGTGCGCTTCACCGACGCCATCTCCCACCTCACCGGGGCTACTTCACCGAGCACATCATCGCACATCCGACCCCCGAGGCCGTTGGGGCTTCACCAACGGTCTCGTCCACCGCATCGTAGCGCTCCGCTGCCACACAAGATCTGCATCCGTGCGCGGCCAGCCAACGCCAACGCATCACCCTCAACGGCTCTGAAGTGACCCGCACTCTAGCTAGGCGAGCATGCCCAAACACCGGCCCGAACTAGGTATCCACACATCACTCCCTTGTGCACTGTTCCGACAATGTTTGGATATCCTTTCACTGCTCTCTTAGCTTACACGCCTATGCAACTCTGACTTAAACTCTTATTTCTTCTAGAGATATCATCTGATACAAGCAAAACCATTTTTTAGCGAAGCATGACGGCGCTACGGGATCTGGTACACATCCTGCACACCCGTATAACCTTGTAAGTATCTGTTCTCCGGTACAACACAAGGTCGATTCCTCTTATTTGATCAACCATTCGCCGTGTCAAAAATGCAGAGGGGGATGCAAGGAGCACAAGGCCTGCACATCCAAGCAAGTGGTAACATGGACTTGTACATGGAACATCCCAAGCGCAAGCAGAGTTGCAGTGAGCCTGTACAACGAGCTAGCGTAAGTCCCTGCATTTCATTTAATTCGTACTGGCATGCGTGTATGATTTGTGTGAAGTGGCGGATCCACGAATTCAAGTTACCAGGGGTGAACATTTAACTTAAAAAATACGAAGGCACTTGCACTCCGGAAATCAACATAACTTGAGAAATGTGAAGCTACATGCACTTTGAAAACCAGCTAATGATCCAAAGTAGTTCAGATTATAAAACACTAAATGATGCAAGCACCAAAAACAAAAAATGCAACATGGTGTACAAGGACTACTAACATGGTCTATACCTGCTTGAATTATTCGTTCTCTGGCTGAAAATATTGAAGTGTAATTTCACCTATAACTAGTGCGCAAACTGCATATCAATATATCTACCTTGCACAAGTATGCCAATAGTTTCAAACAACAGATTAGAAAAGTATTTATGCTACGTTGTCATGATACGGGGACTTTCTGGTAGATGGCCTCGATGTTTCCTCAAGCCTTGAAAATGTACTATAATTTTCTTGTCATCAATGTCTGCAAATCTCTATGTCTCTCTCAACATAGCAGATCATCACTAGACACTAAATCCTTCAATGGGAGCTTGCAAAATGCTTGCATTAGATCCCTCATTAGACACTATATGTTCATCACCAGGAGCATGTAAAATGTTTGCATCAAATCCTTCATTAGCAGTCTGTTCATTAGACACTTCAGGCTCAAGAACAACATGAGCTTGTATGTTTACACCGAAAACTTGATTAGATACATCAGATTCAGTCAGTTCAGTATTGATTGGGGGAGTTATAAAATAAGCAGAAATTGGTTTCATTTTCTCATAGATTCCCTACATACAAGTAGTTTTACAACACCATCAGCTTTAACTATTGGCCAGAAATTGAACAGTTGAATTAGATATAATCAGGGATGTGATGTACCTGCTTGTTGCGCATGCTACTCTTGCAAGTTGCGACTGTCCGTTTGCGCAAGCTCGATGCCATGTCCGTGCTGCCGCCGCTGCCTCCCACGCAGGCTACACCCAGGGTTGGATCTTCATCTTCTTTTCCTTCCATTCTATTGAAGCCCGGCGACCGCCCTCCAATGAGGGCACGAGGAAGTGTTGTGTCGGTCTGTCCAGCGGCAGCTAGGTTAGGAGCGAACCAGACTGGAGGCTAGAGCGAACGAATTGGGATTTTTCCTGCTGTCAATCGATATGGGAGGCGCTCGTTTGGGGCGAGAGCCTCCTATACGGCCTGCCTTGCACTTACGTTATTGGCCCATCCAAATTGAAACATTTTTCTTCATTTTTTACATTGCCTGCTTGTGCGTTGGGCCGAACAAACCTAGCCTGGGCCAACCTGGATGACTCAAACTAGGTGCACACTTTCCAGCCACCCGAGGCGGCCGCCCATACCAGCCCCTATGGTGGTGCCGCCCCTTTTTGTGTGTATGATTGGGGTAGTGAAAAATATTCCAGTGGCGCTTTTGATTTACCCACAGAATGGTTGAATTGCTTGTTTCTATGAACTGAGTTCGCCAATAATGTGAAGGATGCCAGTCTTTTCATCCTATTGTAGATTGCTTAGATCTCGATATGCCAAATGTAATCGCATGAAATATATAGTAAAAGCCAGTGTGATGTGTGTCGTGGAATTGTCACGGCAGATGTCCTTGAGTTAGGACTTAGTCGTGGAGCCATCGCAGCTAGGAAGCTTGAAGGGGTTAATGCGGGACAAGGAACACGAGGGTTTATACTGGTTCGGCCCCTTACGGTGAAGGTAAAAACCTACGTCCAGTTTGAGGTGGTATTGATTAGGGTTACGATCAC
This sequence comes from Triticum aestivum, assembly GCF_018294505.1. Taxonomy (NCBI): domain Eukaryota; kingdom Viridiplantae; phylum Streptophyta; class Magnoliopsida; order Poales; family Poaceae; genus Triticum; species Triticum aestivum. The sequence continues at coordinate 250,465,163 of NC_057802.1, read as the reverse complement.
CAGGGAGCTAAACTGTTATCCCGGCTCTCGATAAGATTGTTCTCCGCCTTAAACCGCTGCCGGGTCGTCCCTTTATATAGGGAGGCCGACGCCCTGCAACTCTCAGAGTCCCGGCCGGCTCATAAGAGTGTCCGGCTCGGACTCTCAACTATTCTTGCCTTACACTACAAGTTCTACCATAAAAATGATTGCAACTACGAGCCTTAAGCCATATCCGGGTCTTAAGCCCATCTTTGGCCCATCGTCTTTAAGCTTGGCGCCAGGCTTCTAGCAATGACCATATGAGTAACCCGGCCCCTCCTGGCGGGTGACTCTAAGGTCTATATCCTCAACATTAGGCCCCAGATTGATTTGAGCCGGCTCATGTCAATCTTCCACTCCTTCGACAGAAAACCTCCAGCTTACAATTGTGTGAAGGCCATAACCCGGCATGACATCATCCTCAGGACTGCGGGTAATCCGCCATGACGTCATCTTCCATTAAGCCCGTTTTTACTCCGCCAGATCCGCAACGGATCTTTTTCTTTACTGTCATCCCGAAAATCGAGGCGTTTCGTGGGGAGATAACCACGCCGTGGTCTCCTTGATTCTCGCGCCCACTTATGAACTCGCCTTATAAATAGGCCGGCCCGACGGGCTTTCAGCCACTTCTCTCTCCTTCATCTTCTTCCTCGCACTACTGCTCCCCTGCCCGAGCTCTGCTACTGCCACCGTCGTCGCGCCCCCGGACTTCGTCAACCTTGGCCGCTGCATCACCCTGACTCGGTCCAGACAAACGGCGGCAACCTCCGCTCCTCTTCAGCTCCGGTGAGTCCTCGCCACTCCATAGGGCAGATCCGCACTAGGGCTTCATAGTTCTTCCTCTGTTCTTCGTAGTTCATCGCGGCTCTCAGTAGATTTGAATTTTACTGCCCCTTTTTGATCTTAGCTCTGTATAAACTTACTGCAGTAAACGTTGAAGACCCATTTCACATGCAAATATCCCTCTTTTTACTGCATAAGAGCCTTGTTCAAGCTCAAGAACCTCCTCGCGTCTGTTTCTAGGTCTAGAAACTTTTCTTTTACCCGACCATTTTGATCCAAAATTTTTACTGTGATGTGTGAAACCTGTTTTACCAATCTTAGTAAAAAAACTGCAATCACTGAATCTCGGCGGTTTACAGTTCCGGTTTAAAGAAACCACGCGCCGTAGAACCTTCCGGCTTAAAGAAAACCATGCGCCATAAAATTTCCGGCTTAGCTGTGATAAGGCCTGTAGACAATCAAATTACTCTCAATCCCTCGGTGGCTTAAATAGCCCGATGCACTTAAATGTATACCATTACTCCCCTTCATAAGCCGCCACCTTGACATTGAACTGTAGATTTCTTCCGGCTCATAATTAACCCGGACGTTTTTCCTTTTATCATAGACTGCCGACTTTCACCATGCCTCCCAAAGCTCCCAAAGCCTCCATTACTTGCAACTGGATGAGGTCCAATGTCACCAATGAGACCCTAGCGGATTTTGTTAAGTCTGGATATCTGCCCAAGAAGGACATCATGTCCTACCGTGCCCCTGACCCATCAGAAGAGAGACCACAGCCAAAGGACGGGGAAGTAGTGATTTTTGCGGATCATATGAGCCGGGGCTTCGCACCGCCCGGTTCAAAGTTTTTCAGAGACGTTCTGAATTTCTTCGATCTGCGGCCGCAGGACATAGGACCCAACTCAGTGTCCAATATCTGCAACTTCCAAGTGTTCTGCAAGGTTTACCTTGGAGAAGAACCTAGTCTGCTGCTCTTCAGAGAGCTTTTTTACTTGAACCGTCAGAATGAGTGCGCCAATGGGCCAAGTCTAGATCTAGGTGGCATCTCCATTCAGCGGCGAAGGGACTGCCTTTTCCCTTACGCAGAGCCACCCAGCCACCCCAAGGACTGGAATCTGACGTGGTTTTACTGCCAAGACACGTCGCCGGCTGATGAAAGTCCGTTGCCCGGCTTTCGCCCCTCACGCCTGGAGCCGACTCACCCACTGTCAGACAAGCTGACTCAAGCGGAGCGCCAACCTCTGCTCCACACTATCAACAAGATCAAGGCTCTCCTGGGCAATGGTCTGAATGGAATCGATCTGGTCCGGGTCTGGATCTCGTGGCGGGTGATCCCATTGAGCCGCCGCCTCGGCTTAATGTGTGAGTACACGGGCCGAAAGGACGACCCTCAGAGACACAGCCGCAGTGATCTTCCTGAAGACGTTGCAGAGGAGATGACCAAGGCTCTCTTGAACGAGAGCCTGGCAGACTGCGGAAGGACCGGGTTAGCCCCCTTCTGCAAGACCAACCCAGCCCCAGCGGTAAGCCGCTGATCTGAGCATCTTATCTGTACATAACTTTCATCTGAATCATTTTTAAGAAAACCTCATTGTATTCTTTCAGGCTGATGACAAGTTCTGGCGGGTCAAATATGACCACGACGCGGCCAAGAAGGCCAGAAAGGCAAAGAAAGCCGCCAAGAAAGCCGCTCCCCGCAAGAAGGGGAGTAGGCCAACTGCTTCGGAGCTGATGCAATTAAGCGACAACTCCGAGTCAGAGGTAACCCCTGAACCTGTAAGCTCTTTGTTGTGTTTATTGTTTATTTCTTGTCCGCCTTACCAACACTTGTTCATCAACAGGATGACACCGGAGCCAGTAATCCGGTGGTTGAAGAGGTAATGTAACTTTCCTCTGACTCGGAGCCCTTGCCAAGGCTGAAAGTCCGAAGGGTAACCCGGAAAGTAAGCTTTTCACATCCTTTAGCTTATCAAGATCCTCAATTTATTTTGAAGCACCAGGTTCATGAGAGCCAGCGTCACACCCGAACCAACAAAGACACCGACCTCTCCTCCGGGATACCTGACGCATCGATGAAGCGCCGAACTGAGGTTATTTCCCACTTGTACCCTTTTCATCCGTTGGCGGGTGTTATCCGTCAGCCACTCAATTCGGCTGACTCAAATTATCAGAAGACCTCCCCCTCTTCGGGCGACTCTATGCAGTCGAGTCTTCCGGCTTTCAAGACCGCGCCCGGGTAATGACAACCATCTCATGTTATACTTGTCTTTACTTACCCTTTTTGTGCTTAACGCTTCTGTCCTTTCAGTGCCCAAGCCAAACTCACCAAGAGGGCGAAGAAAGCCAAGCCAATTGAAGAGCCGGAGTTGCCTGAGCCGGAGGCAGCAGATCAAGAACCGCCAGCTGCCTCCGCTCCCGAAGCCGCCGCTCCAACTAACAAGGCAGCTGCCGAAGCGTCTGCTAACCCGGAGGCCTCCGGCTCGGCTCAACCAGCAAATGATCCGGACGTGGTAATCACCCGGACAGAATTTGTTGAGCCGAGGAGACCTACCGCACTGGCTAAGTGCTCCGCTAAGGGGGAGTTGCTGCAGCCCCACCGGGTGAACCTGGACCTCTCCGACCACACCAACCTAAGCATTGGAGAGCTCGTCTCTGGCTACATCAGCCAAGTGCACAAGAGCCGGGACGCAGAGGTTGCCATGGTGAACCAGATCCAGCAGAAATCTGAGGTATCATTCTGCTGTCCTCGTACTTACTGCATAGTTACCTTTACCATGCTAGCCCCCAAGTCGACGACTTAGGACTGAATATGTTGTAGACTTAGGTTCCGGCTTACCCAATTGAACCGGCCATTTGTAGAGAGAAACGTTCAATATGCATTAGCCCCCAAGTTCCAAGTGTCTTTGCTTGGAAAACGCTTGGGACTTGAAATTTATATAGTAACTGTTCATGTCATAACCTGGAAATGTATGCAGGCTGCCGGCAGGAAGCTAGAGGCTGACATGGCTGATCTCAAGAATCGGCTGAAGATGCAAGAGATGGAGACCCGGAAGGCAAATGCCAAATTTGTGTCTAGCATCGCCGCTCAAGAGAAGCTGAAGACGGAGTTTGACGCTGAGCGGAAGGCGTGGGCCGAAGAGAAGGCCGCATTGATGAACCGGGCTGAACAGGCGGAGAAGACTCTCTCCGAGAAGACCGCCGAACTCTCCGGCCTAAAGCGCCAGGTGTCCCAGATGGTGGCTGCAATCTTCGGTAAGTCGCCTCACCGGCTTTCATCAAGTTTAGAATGTTTATATCTCATAATTCATCCTTGTCGGCGGCGTATCTGATTCTGTTAAACAGGTCCCAGAAGTGCCAACCTCAACCAGAGCGTGGTAACCAAGCTGAAGGCCGTGTATACCCTGGTGGAGGAGCTCTACACTGGGTCACAGCGTGCCTTAGCTGTGGTGGCCCTATCCAACGAGGTGCCGACTCACCTGCCAGAAGTCCTTCGCCGGCTCGCTGTACTACCTCAACGGATCCAAGAGCTGCGACGGGCCTCTGCAAGAGCCGGAGCAATCGCCGCGCTGAGCCGGGCCAAGGCGTTCCTGCCGGAGTTAGACCCGGCGGACATCGCCCTCGGCTATCCAAGCCTGAAGGAAGACGGCTCCGCTTTCGATCAGAAGGACTTCGCAGCTTGCGTGAAGGCCGTACGCCCGGTGGCCACTCTGATTGGCAATGATACAGATCTGACTAAGTACCAGCCGGGCTACGATACAGAAAATCAGAGGATCCCTACTCCGCGCTATGAAGCCCTCAACTTGATCCCGCCGGCTCGTCAGCACACCTTCGCCCCGGAGATTGACCCGGCGGGGCTAATTGACGAGGAAGCCCAATTCGAAGCTCTCAGCGGCATCGACTGGAATTCATCAACCTTCCAGGTCTTGGGATCAGCCGGAGGAGAAGATAGGAACGAGCCGGAGACTTCAACTCAACAAGCGTCGTAACTCGGCTGGCGGCTTAGCAACCAATGCCTCATCCTTTTGGACTCAATGAGTCTTGTAATAGAGTAGAACCAGTACTTTATCTTGGTCATGCCATCGTGCACGCCTTGAATGCTGAAGTCTGCTGAAATTGTCTCCTTTATGTTTCTCCGGGTCACAATTAATCATTTGTTTTCCTTACTCTCAAAATAGTTGCCTGTAACTATCCTGCAGAGAAAGACAAATCACAAGTCTCGAGGTGGCTTACCACCCTGAGAAGCATAGGTTTTTTAGATGACCTGGAATATGAATCAAAAAAGGACCGGTCTTCAATAATATCCTAAATACAGTCGTAATAACATACTCAGCGGCCTGCCAGTATACTTCCGGCTTAGATAACCCGGGTAGGAAGGTTGACACCGCAATTCCGGTTTACCTGTCTTTAAAACACCCACTGTGTTTAGCTAATACTGTAAACCAAAGTTAAACCGGCAAAATGAGACCTGGCCGTACACACTTGGAAATAAACAGACGGAACTTGCTATAAAGCAGAGGAACTTAGGGGCTTCCGGTTCGAATACGACTAGAGACCCGGCCCAAAGGGGTTATGCTAGGATTCGAATGCGATCATATAGCCCCCAGTGGGTGTGGCGATGCCAATCAAGAGGGTACCGACAGCTATGTTCTCTTTGGTTCGAATATGACCCATGTTTGAACAGGAAGCCCCCAAGTGATTTTAAGAATTGTTTAACGACGCTGATTCGAATACGATCCACGTCGGTTCTCAGAGGGGTTAAACTATGATTCAAATATGACCAAAGGAAAACCTCCCAATGAGCTCGGCACTTTGCCAATCAAATGGGTATCGACAGCTATGTTCTCTTTGGTTCGAATACGACCCATGTTTGAACAGGAAGCCCCCAAGTGACCTTATTGCTTATAGCTAGATTCGAACACGATCATAAGCTGGATCCTCCTTTAAGTTATCATGTAATCTTGTAATGAAAAACAACACGTACATCCTTGGAGGAGGAAAAAGGACAGAAGTCCTGCTTTATTGCTTATCATAATATATACATGACTGAGAGAAATATGTACATTACGAGAGCCAGTGGCTCAAGCGTAGTAAGGCCGAAGCTGAGCTATGTTCCACGGCCGACGGGTCTCTTCCTCCGACTTACGTGAATCTTTGTGCTCCCGAATGTCAATGAGGTAATATAACCCGTTGTGCAAGTTCTTGCTGACCACAAAGGGCCCTTCCCAAGGCGGGGATAACTTGTGTGCATCTGTCTGATCCTGGATGAGCCGGAGCACAAGATCGCCTTCCTGGAAGACCCGGGATTTAACCCGGCGGCTATGATAACGGCGCAGGTCTTGTTGGTAAATCGCCGAACGGGCTGCTGCCACATCACGCTGTTCATCCAACAAGTCAAGAGCATCTTGGCGCGTCTGTTCATTATCCGCCTCAACGTAAGCCACCACGCGAGGTGAGTCATGACGGATGTCACTGGGGAGGACTGCTTCTGCCCCATAAACCATGGAGAATGGCGTAAAACCTGTAGACCTGTTAGGAGTAGTGTTGATGCTCCATAATACGGAGGGCAACTCCTCCACCCAACAACCCGGCGTCTGTTGCAAAGGGACCAAAAGACGGGGCTTGATGCCCTTCAGAATCTCCTGATTAGCTCTCTCACCTTGACCATTGGATTGTGGATGAGCCACTGAGGAAACATCAAGTCGGATATGCTCTCGTTGACAAAACTCTTCCATGGCGCCTTTGGAGAGATTGGTGCCATTGTCAGTGATAATGCTGTGCGGAAAACCAAAGCGAAAGATCACCTTTTTCATAAACTGAACCGCCGTGGCTGCATCGCACTTGTTAACTGGCTCCGCTTCAACCCACTTGGTAAACTTGTCAACTGCCACCAAAAGGTGGGTCTTCTTATCCTTGGACCTTTTGAAAGGCCCAACCATATCAAGCCCCCAGACCGCAAAGGGCCAAGTAATTGGGATCATCCTCAGTTCTTGAGCCGGTACATGAGCTCGTCGCGAGAACCTTTGGCAACCGTCACACTTACTGACCAAGTCCTCTGCATCAGCATGAGCCGTCAACCAATAAAAACCATGACGAAAAGCCTTGGCCACAAGAGACTTTGAGCCGGCGTGATGGCCGCAATCCCCTTCATGGATCTCACGCAAGATCTCTTGACCTTCCTCAGGGGAAACACAACGCTGAAACGCTCCCGTAACACTGCGGTGGTGCAACTCACCATTAATAACGATCATTGACTTAGCCCGCCGGGTTATTTGCCTGGCCAAAGTTTCATCCTCAGGTAACTCGCCCCGGGTCATGTAAGCCAGATAGGGCATTGTCCAGTCTGGTATGATATGGAGAGCCGCCACCAGTCGTGCCTCCAGGTCGGGGACAACCAAGTTTTCCTCTGTAGGCAGCTTAACAGAAGGATTATACAGGACATCCAAGAAAGTATTAGGCGGCACCGGCTTTCGCTGAGAGCCTAGCTGGCTTAAAGCATCAGCCGCCTCGTTCTTCCTGCGATCAATGTGCTCTACTTGGTAGCCCTGAAAGTGCCCAGCAATGGCATCAACTTCGCGGCGATAAGCCGCCATGAGAGGGTCCTTAGAGTCCCACTTGCCTGATACTTGTTGAGCCACCAAGTCTGAGTCACCGAAACACCTGACCCGGCTGAAGCTCATCTCCTTAGCCATCCGAAGACCGTGGAGCAAGGCCTCGTACTCAGCCGCATTGTTAGTGCAAGGAAACATCAATTGTAGCACATAATGGAACTTGTCACCTTGAGGGGAAGCCAATACAACTCCAGTCCCCGAGCCCTCCAACGGCCTGGACCCATCGAAGTGAATGGTCCAATATGTGTTATCCGGCTTTTGCTCGGGCACTTGTGACTCTGTCCAATCATTGATGAAATCCACCAAAGCCTGAGATTTAACAGCAGTGCGTGGCACATATTTGAGACCATGAGGTCCGAGCTCGATAGCCCACTTAGCCACTGTCCCTGTGGCCTCTCTATTTTGAATGATATCACCAAGAGGGGCAGAACTGACCACGGTTATGGGATGGCCCTGGAAATAATGCTTAAGCTTCCGGCTTGCCATGAACACACCATAAACAAGCTTCTGCCAATGTGGATACCGCTGTTTGGACTCGATAAGCACTTCGCTGACATAATAAACCGGCCGCTGAACCGGATGCTCCTTACCCTCTTCCTTGCGTTCCACCACCACAGCCACACTGACGGCTCGTGTGTTTGCCGCCACGTACAGTAATAAGGGCTCTTTATCAACCGGAGCAGCAAGGACTGGGGGCTCTGCCAGCTGCTTCTTCAAATCCTCAAAAGCGGTATTCGCTGCATCATTCCAGACAAAGTTATCAGTTTTCTTCATCAACTGATACAATTGCATGGCCTTCTCACCCAAACGGCTTATAAACCAGCTTAAAGCAGCGATGCGACCCGCCAAGCGCTGAACATCATTTATACACGCCGGCTTAGCTAGGGAGGTGATGGCTTTGATCTTCTCCGGGTTAGCTTCAATGCCTCTGTCAGAAACCAAGAAACCCAAAAGTTTGCCTGCAGGAACACCAAAAACACACTTGGCCGGGTTAAGCATCATCTTGTAGACCCGGAGATTATCAAAGGTTTCCCAAATCATCTATCAGGGTTTCCTCTTTTATGGACTTGACCACAATATCGTCCACATAAGCGTGAACATTGCGCCCAATCTGTTTATGAAGGTAGTTCTGTACACAACGCTGGTAAGTCGCCTGTGCACACTTGAGTCCAAAGGGCATAGACACATAGCAGAAGGCTCCAAAGGGAGTGATGAACGCCGTCTTCTCCTGGTCCTTAACTGCCATTTTAATCTGATGATATCCGGAATAAGCATCCAAGAAACTTAAGCGCGCACAACCTGCCGTAGCATCAATAATTTGATCAATACGGGGGAGGGCAAAAGGATCAGCCGGACATGCCTTGTTTAAGTCCGTATAATCCACACACATCCGCCAAGTGCCGTTCTTCTTGAGCACGAGCACCGGGTTAGCCAACCACTCCGGGTGAAAGACTTCAACAATAAACCCGGCCTCCAAGAGCCGGGCCACCTCTTCACCAATAGCTTTCCGCCGCTCCTCATTGAACCGCCGAAGGAACTGCCTGACCGGCTTAAATTTTGGATCAACATTGAGAGTGTGCTCAGCGAGTTCTCTAGGTACACCTGGCATGTCCGAAGGTTTCCATGCGAAGATGTCCCTATTCTCACGGATGAACTCGATGAGCGTGCTTTCCTATTTTGGATCCAGGTTGGCACTGATGCTAAACAGCTGAGATGAATCTCCTGGAGTGAAATCAACGAGTTTAGTCTCATCAGCCGACTTAAATTCCATTGCCGGCTCATGCTCCGTAGTCAGCTTTTTCAAAGAGGTCATATCAGTGGGGTCAACATTGTCCTTGTAAAACTTTAACTCCTCTGTTGCGCAAACAGATTCTGCATAAGCTGCATCGCCTTCCTCACATTCCAAGGCCACCTTCCGGCTGCCGTGAACCGTAATGGTCCCATTATGACCCGGCATCTTGAGCTGTAAGTAAACATAACACGGCCGTGCCATGAATTTGGCGTAAGCCGGCCGCCCAAATATAGCATGGTACGGACTTCTTATCTTGACCACCTCAAAGGTCAATTTTTCCACCCTGTAGTTGTTTTCATCTCCGAAGGCCACTTCCAACTCGATCTTGCCGACTGGATAAGCCGACTTACCAGGTACCACACCATGGAAGATAGTGTTTGACTGGCTGAGGTTCTTATCAACCAATCCCATACGGCGAAAAGTCTCATAATAGAGGATGTTGATGCTGCTGCCTCCATCCATGAGCACCTTAGTGAACTTATATCCTCCCACTTGAGGAGCCACCACTAAGGCCAAGTGACCCGGATTGTCTACCCGGGGTGGGTGATCCTCTCTACTCCACACTATAGGCTGCTCAGACCACCGCAAATAGCGTGGAACCGCCGGCTCGACAGCATTCACGGCCCTCTTATGAAGCTTCTGGTCTCGCTTACACAGACTGGTGGTGAATACATGGTACTGTCCACCGCTAAGCTGCTTGGGATTGGTCTGATAACCCCCTGCTGCTGTTGGTGACCCTGGCCAGACTGCTGATTAAAGCCCCCTTGACCGTTCGGAGGATTGGAATTTGAGCCGCCGCCCGGGCCATGAAAACCGCCTGCGCCTGAGCCGCCGCCCGGGCCATTGTAATTCTTAAAGGCCTTCATGATTGCACAGTCCTTCCATAGATGAGTCGCTGGCTTCTCTCTAGAGCCATGCCTTGGACAAGGCTCATTCAACAGCTGCTCCAGCGTCGGGCCTGACCCGCCGCCTCGGGGAGGGGGCCTCCCCTTAAGTCGCTGGTTATTCCCTTGTGAGCTGGCGTTGGCCACAAACTCTAGGCTGCCGTCGGCCTTGCGCTTGCCTCCTCCTTGGTTCCCCGGGTTATACTGAGGACCCTTGCCATTGCCGTTCTTCTTTCCCTTCCCTGTTCTTTCATCATCTGAAGCGGGGTCCTTGGTACCATCAGAATCGGCGTACTTGACAAGAGCCGCCATCAGTGTACCCATATCATTGCAGTCGCCCTTAAGCCACCCGAGTTTCATCTTTAGGGGCACAAAACGACAATTCTACTCCAACATTAAGACTGCAGAGCCGGCGTCCATCTTATCCGAGGAATGTATTATCTCCTTAACCCGGCGAACCCAATGTGTCGTAGACTCACCCTCCTGCTGCTTGCAGTTAGTTAAATCCACAATTGACATAGATTGCCTACAGGTATCCTTGAAGATTTGGATGAACCGGGCTTTCAGCTCAGCCCAAGACCCAATGGAATTCGGTGGTAGCCCTTTCAACCAAGTGCGGGCAGTCCCATCTAACATCATGGTGAAATACTTAGCCATGGCCGCCTCACTGACCTCCAGCAGCTCCATAGCCATCTCATAACTCTCGATCCAGGCTGCAGGCTGTAAGTCTGCTGTGTAATTAGGCACCTTCCTAGGGCCTTTGAAGTCCTTGGGTAGACGCTCATTACGGATAGCTGGTACTAAACAAGGGACACCCCCAGTCCTGGTAGGGATACCCACGTCGACGGAAGTCGTCGGATAAGCCGGGGGGGTCTGGTAAGCCGTTAATTGAGGCACCTGCTCCGCCTCTTGCCTCGCTCTGTCCTGGTCTGCTGCGTGAAAGGCTCCGTTATGAACCGGGCCATGGCCAGGGGGCGGGTCATGGCGTCGGACGTTACTTGAACCGGTCGCTGAGACCATGTGTCTGCTGTAACTCGGGCTCCGGCCTGGATGAGGGGTCGAGTGGATCCTGTCTCGGCTGTAGGAATACGCCTCTTGCTGCGCCAGTGCTGTCTGAAGGAGTTCCCTGACCCGATGGGTTTCAATAGCCGTCGGAGAGTCGCCGTCAACTGGGAGAGCCGCCAGCCGTGGCGCTGCGGCGACCATGTTCTCCAGCGGGTTATTATAATGACCCGGGGGTGTTGGTACGTACTGAGGCGGGGCAGGGGACACCTGGGGAGGCCCCATCACTTGTGGCTGAATAGGGGTCCCAGACCCGGGCACTATGACCCCTGGCGGGTTACTAGACCCTGCACCTGGCGTGTTGAAGAAGTTTCGCGGATCGTAAACCGGAGGGAGTCGAGATTGGGCCTTTTGATGCCTCCTTCTCAGGACCTCATTGGACGCGTTTTGATCCATCGTTAACCGGAAGGACTGCGCTTGAATCAACTGGGTTTGGGCGTCGAGAGCCGCCCTTTCCGCAGCCATCCTGATCCCCTCTGCTGCCAGCTCCTCCTTGGCTTTCACTAGATCCAATTTTAACTGCGCCACCTCCGCATCATGCTGAGCTTGATCTGGCGGGTCAACCGTAGCGGTTAACAACGTTGTCATCTTGTCCGTAAGATCCATTAGTACCTGAGCCGGAGAAGGCACCGGTTTTCCCGCTCCAGCAGCGGGGTTCTGAACAGGCTGCGCACCGGCCATAAAGACTCCAACCTGACTTGGCGGCTCAAACAGGTCCGGAATACTGTCACCATCGGAACAACCCATGAGCCTGCCATCTTGGAGTTGATACAACGACTTTGACTCATCGGTGGACGACTCGCCGTCAGAGCCGGCGGCCGCCTCATCACCAGATCCAGATTGATCAGAGGGCCCTCCATGGATACATCCCACAAAAGCGCGCCGTAAGGCAGGCCGGGCCCGGGCGGGTCGTGCACGCTGAGCCGTCTCGGTGAGATCGGCGCAGAGATCCGTCTCAGGGCCCGGCTCACCAATCTTGCCAATGAAAACATGAATTCTGCCGAAGGGGACCCGGTACCCGTACTCAATTGAGCCGGCGTCGGGGCCCCAGTTTGCATCGTTGATATAGAGCTTGCCGCGACGACTCTTGGTCATCCGGCCCACAGCGTATCCCTTGAGCCCTTCGAAGCTGCCCTTCAAGAACTCAAATCCACCGTGCGTTGGCCCCACGGTGGGCGCCAACTGTCGTGGAATCGTCACGGCAGATGTCCTTGAGTTAGGACTTAGTCGTGGAGCCATCGCAGCTAGGAAGCTTGAAGGGGTTAATGTGGGACAAGGAAAACGAGGGTTTATACTGGTTCGGCCCCTTGCGGTGAAGGTAAAAACCTACGTCCAGTTTGAGGTGGTATTGATTAGGGTTACGATCACCAGGGAGCTAAAGTGTTATCCCGGCTCTCGATGAGATTGTTCTCCGCCTTAAACCGCTGCCGGGTCGTCCCTTTATATAGGGAGGCCGACGCCCTGCAGCTCTCAGAGTCCCGACCGGCTCATAAGAGTGTCCGGCTCGGACTCTCAACTATTCTTGCCTTACACTACAAGTTCTACCATAACAATGATTGCAACTACGGGCCTTAAGCCATATCCGGGTCTTAAGCCCATCTTTGGCCCATCGTCTTTAAGCTTGGCGCCAGCCTTCTGGCAATGACCATATGAGTAACCCGGCCCCTCCTGGCGGGTGACTCTAAGGTCTATATCCTCAACAATGTGTGTGGCTACAACTAATCTGGCTACACGTCCTCATATAACATATCAAGGACGCACCATCTTACCAGATTAACCATTTGACTTACCAATGCAGTGTGGGAAGAAAAAAGTATTGGGACTGCGTATCCAAGCAATTGATGCCATGGACTCCTTCGTAGAACCTTGTAAGTGAAAAAGGAGTTGCAGTGTGCCTGTACAAAGAGCTAGCGGAAGTTCAGTTATCTGCTTCTCGGAATTTTAGTTAGCCACTGATTGCAAAATTGTTCAATTATGTTGCTTGGCTTAATTTAGTTTGCTACTGATTACATAATGCCATAGCCTGTTAATCCTATTATAGACTGCGCCTATCTATGTGTTTGATACTTACTGTTAAGAATTACCTCTTTGCCTGAACTTAAATAGCTACTTAAGCACGTAGATAGCTGGTCATATGTACTTCTAGGGTGCAGCAGAATTCACGTGTAATTTATGTTCTGATACCCTGTTTTTTTAAATGGTTTGTTGTTATCACTTGTAGCACTAGTAATGTTTGCATGTTCATAGATAGACAACTGTCAGTTTATATGAGGGACACCATCTTTTTAACTTATATATGTGTTGGAATCATTTTGCTTACATCAAAGAAATTTACAGATGTATGTGTTGCTGGTAAATGGTACCGACTTGTTACTTTAATACGTTGCCAAGAACTTGTTAGTTTTACTAGTTCATGTGTAATTAAATACGTTGCCAAAACCGGTTAGTTTTAGTAGTTTGATGTTAGTTTCTTATGGCTCGTGCAAAACTTTATTTATTGATTGCTAACATTCAAGTTTGCAGGATCCAACTGAAACTCCGTTGGCACAAAAGGTATGTTTTCAGAAAGTTCCTTGTTTACCTGGTTTGCTGCTGTAACTTGTTGCTGTAATCATCTTACCAACTTCAAGTTTTTAGGATCAAATTGGAAGTCCAATTGCACAACAGGTACATTTTCAAAAATATATTTGTGTAACAGGTTTGCTGTTGTAACTTGTTGCTCTAATCAAGTTACTCACTACTCAACTTTTCAGGATCCAAGAGAAACTCCAATGCCACAACAGGTTCCTTTTGCAAAACTTGTTTGTTTAACTGCTTTGCTGCTGCAACCGGTTGCTCTAATCACGTTACTGGCTACTCAACTTTTCAGGATCCAAGAGAAACTCCAATGCCACAACAGGTACCTTTTGCAAAACTTGTTTGTTTAACTGCTTTGCTGCTGCAACAACCGGTTACAATGATGTTAATAACTACTTTTCAGCATCCAATTGAAACTCTTTAATTCCTTGTTTGTTTAACTGGTTTGCTGTTATAACTCCCAGTTGAGATGTTTTGCTAACTTCAACTTTTCGTTATCCAATCGGAACTTTAATGGCAAAACAGGTTATACCAAGATCAAAGAGCGAGGTCCCCATGGATGTTGTATCATCCCACAACAGTGGCACCGGCCCAATCGTGCATCATGAATTGCCAACTGGTGATGCTCTAAAGGCTAAACTATTGGTAGAAAGAGATTCTGCTTCTGCACTTAGAGATGCAGTTGACATGTTGATGAAGCAAACAGCACAATCACAAGCAGTACTCAAGACAACCATTAAATATTTGGTGGATTTTAAAACGAAGCAAGCTGAGACTGACCGCATAGTTAAGGTCCTGAAGGAAAAAAGGAAATTAAATTCCCACTTGGTAAATCATAGGTGAAATGTTCTTTCCATCATTGAATAACCTTTGTGTTGTTTGTTCATGTAATCAATCAAACCATTTGTTTTAGAGATCATGTAATAATTTTTTTTGTTTTTTGGTTTGTAATTTTATTTGAGCATAAGTATGTATTAATTGATATGACTTGAAGACATTTCATTTTGATTGCTTTGCCAGACCTACAAATATGCCAATCGGGCTGAATGTGCATTCAGCAATAATAGTAGTATAGATGGACCATAACTGGCACGCATCGGAAAGGGCCAAGATGATGTAGTAGCTTTGCTAAAAAAGGGATGTTGTTCTAGCAAAAAAAATACAACGGCCTAGCTTATGTATGTTAGTTGATATAATTGATCCATATACTCTATAAGTGTTTATATGTCTATTAGTTATGTACATTCTTGGTTGATTGACTCGGTATTTGAATCTTGATACATCGCTTGTGTACATATCTAAATGGGAGTACACATTATGCTGCGTGTGACATTTGAGTTGGACATAAAGTGTTCCAAATATTCGAATTCACCTTAAACTGGATTCTAGCTTCTGAATTTGAGTATCGGCATTTGTAAATCATATTCATATATGACAGTGGAATACATCTTTGTCGTGGTTTTTAAGATATATAAAAACACATAGAATGATTTATAAAGATTCGTATAGGAATACAAAATGGATTCGAATTTAGTTGCCAGGGTAAACGTGGATGCTTATTGTCCGAAAATTCGAAAGAAGCGGCAAAATGTCCACTCGCACGTTGGCTGCCCGTAGCCAAGTGTTTGGGAGATGGAAATTACTGTCTACCAATTACACGGACAATCCATCGGCCCGATTTCCACTGCTTTCAATAGGGGTAGGTTAGTAACTTCAATTAGGCGTGACACGACCGCCTCTGAGCCCATTCCGAAACGGTGGGCGCCAAACATGGGCGGCAAAACACATTTGATTCAAGCTTGTCTGAAAGACCTCTGTTTCTCCCTCCATTTCCCCATTCATGCACGGTGGGCGGCAAAACACACTCGACTCGGCCGAAATCGATGTAGGCAAATATTTTCAATAGGGGCAGGTTTGTAACTTCACTCAGACGTGATACAACCGCCCTACCTGTCAGCCCCGTTCATACACCGTGGGAGCCAACCATGGGCGCCAAAACACCCTCTCCTCGCTCGAAATCGCTCTGGGAAAATATTGGTGAGATGCGAGATTACCGTCCTATCCCCAACCGACGCGACGTCCAAATTTTAAACGAGGGCTAAGTTCGTAACTTTCCCATATTTCAGACAGGCGCGTCCCAAAAGAATGGTTCCCCGTACCTCTCCCTCCATTTTCCTATTCATACACCATCCGCGCTAGAACACCATCCCCACACCAGCCTCCTCCGTCCGCCACCCCATCCATCGCCGCCGTCCTCCACCCCATCCATCGCCACCGTCCTCCACCATGCCGGAGCGCCTACCAAGACCGTGTCGTCCACTGCTAGAGATGGACGTTTCTCATCCACGGCGACGGACCAAGAACCTTGCATCGCGTCCTCTCGCTTCATCGGCGCTATTGTCCTCTTTGCCGGGGCCGCTCACACGACCTTCTCTTCCACCGCAACGGGACTTATCCCCCTATGCACCCGTCTACCTTCGCAGATCTGCTTCAACGCCACCGACAACCATCGCACCCCCGATGCCTACACGGCGCCGCAAGAGAGGTGGTACTTCATATCTCCTCAACTTTTTGATCTCAACCAGAAAATAGATCGTAACATGGTTACTCTACTTTCTTTTCAGCTCTTAGAATTTAGTTCTTAGTTCGAAGCAAACAATGGATGCTAAATATCATTTCTCTGGTTTGCAGCTTTAAATCTGCCATGGCACAGTCATAATAAGGTTTAATTGATCATGCTTAGGGTTTAATTGATCATGTTGGTTCCGTGGTGGTTTATTTAATAGAAATCGGAGGGGAAACCCTCTTTTGCTCAAAAAAATGCTTAGGGTTTCCCCCTTTTATGATCACTATACGATCAGAATACGTGCTTCGTGTCATAATAGCACTGCTCCACCCATCAGGCTAAACAAGCTTAGTTGTTCAAATATGAATCTGATATTATTAAAACAGAGTCGTTTAATTGGTCAGCAAAATGTTCCTAATTTAGTTTCGAAAATGCATGTTCGCCGCTCGGGTGTGTATCTCTACAGGGTGCCCACTGTGGGCCGGCCCACCCTGGGATTTTGGGTCGTCCCAGGCCCCGATTCCCCTCTGTTCTGCTGCGCGCTTCCGATCTCTAGTCGCCCCCAGCCGCCTGCCTTGCCGGCGACTTGCCGTCCCTAGACGGCATGACTCTAGGAGGAAACACCGGACTAGCAGGAGGTCAGGACCCGCTCGCCCTACAACATCACTGCTGCCCGGGCGCGCCGCCGTGCCTACCTTCCTAGTCCGTTCAGGGCTCAGGCGTGCAGCACCCACTAAGCCAACCCGATTTATCCTGAGATACGTCCTCAACACTCAGCACTTCAGCAGCCACTCCTCATCACCCATTTTCTAATTGATTCATTACTCATTAGGCAGGACTGTCATTAGGGTTTGTTGTGTGCTGAGTGCTACCTACACTTAATGGTTCAGATGTATTTCAGTAATCTTTACTACCTGTAAAGTTCACAGGGTTTCAAAATTCCAGCCCTAGGAACAGACACTAGTCATTTTGGATTGTTGGTCATAGACATTGACCCGGATTACTACTGCAGGCCAGGTTTGTTGACAATTTTACTTGTCTTTCTTACTCATTCGATATGATATCCAATTATTCACGTCGATTAGTTACAAGCAGTAAGTGCTAGACAAACTTCTTGATCCAGATTTTGGACGGTCTCTTACTGCAGTTACAATTCTGCATACTTGTCCTAGTGAGCTCACAAGTAAATGATTCATTCACTACATCTATGCTTGCCTTCTCATATTTGTTGTCAATATTCTTTTAGGGTGGACCACCCTGTTTCAAAATACTGGAACCGTAGACATGAGTGAATAGTATTTCTCTGTGTGATATCTTCCATCATGTGTGGGCAACGAACACTGCATTGTATAGAAATAAAGTGTCATTTCCAGCTTTTACATAGGCTACGATCTTTTACATGGAATACAATCTGCCTACTTGCTTTGTGTCGCACTACCAACACTCCACCCTTGAAGCTAAACATTATGCCACTCATAATTCCTTGGTTTATTTGTTCAAATACGAATTTGATATGATTCTAATGTTCCTACTTCAGTTTTCAACTGTGTCTCTGCCTGTTATAGAGACATAAGGGGTTTGTATTTCTGTGTGTGGTCTGGTCAGCACGGTTGGGGGGTGAACTTTGCATATGCAGGGGTTTATAGGGAGACACTCTTCGAGTTGAATCTGCAATGCATTCCATAGATAATCTGACTACTTTTTATGTTTTCATGAATCTCAGATTCTGAACAGCATCATAATGATTATGAGCTTGCGCGCATGAAAAGAATAAAGCAGAACAATGCCATGGCTGTCAAACTTGGCATTAAGGGACTGAAATCAAGTCTGGATGCAATGCAAACGCTCTCCACCTACAGATTCATGCTCAGAATATGATCCTAACAGTGATTCTGAGCTAGAGGGAGACCTAAGTCAATGTAGCTCCCTACTGGAGGAGTCAGAGGCAGATGCCCTATCTTATTCACCCATGAAGGTGCTTGCTCTAACTTTCCACGGTTATATTGGTCGCACATATCTTGCAACTGATGCTTTGCATTGCTTCTACTTTGTTGCACTGCCATTAGCTTAGTTTACACATCGTGTATGTGAATACGCCCTGCCTATCCATTTTCAGTACATATTCCATCTGTCATCATACCATATTTATCCATTCAAATGTTGTTCTTGTGTATCAGACGTTCAAAAGGAAGAGGGCGATTGTTGATCGCGGAGGAGCACAAGCAAAGAATTTGGAAATGGTAGTGACACCTGATAAATCAAATAGCCCATTAGGTGTAGTTGCAATATCACCTGACCCGCAAAACACCCCAACTCTAACAGACTCTAGCCCTACTACACTGGTCATTTCTGATGCCCCAACTCTGCAGTCCTCAACTGCAACAAACAATATGATGATGCCAGTTGACATAGCACCAGCTCTATGATGCAAAAGCCCCATTCCAGCAAGGAGTACACCAAATCCAGTTGCCAAATCCCTTTTCGAACCAGAGAGAGCCCCAATTGCAGCAAATAGGACCCATGTTCCATTTCTTCCCAGTTTAGAAGACGAAGCATATAGTGTTGTCAGGAACTTTGTGCGCATCTTTCCTTCATGGAAAGATTATACCACAGACACAGAACAGTTTCCACTCTTCCTCTGCAACTTACGCGTAAGCAATGTACTAATGTTATTCATGGTAATTACTGCATATGTTTCTGCTGATAGAAGACACAAGATTTCATTCTTTTAAATAGGCGAGGACCAAACTGGATTGTCAAGATGAGCAAGGGTTGGTTGCGCTTTTCAAGCACTCGTAGATGAAGTATCGTTCCTACCTGAGGCAAGCGCACTTCGATGGCAAGCCTCTAAACGAAATTTTTGTAAAGTCTCCGGTGCTACATTTATCCGACAGTGACTGGAATAATCTTGTTACACATTGGTCTCGTCTGCAGCGTAAGATACTGTCTATGATATCACATCACAATTTGAACTACATTTCTGCATTTGCCTTAACGTCTCACTTGTATGATAACTGTTAGCAGAAGAACATTCATTCTCAAGGGACCACAGAATCTCACAACTATACTGCACACTGCATTGCTCTTGTGAGTACCTCTTGCCCTGTATGACCATACTTACTTTCATAACTGTTTGATTATGTAGCATCACTGCACATGTTAGCCTTGTTATCGTCCATTTGGTGGACATTATAAGATCTGTATGGACTCTTACATAAATTTAGAATCAACCCAATGCTTTTGAAGAGGTTTAGCTCTGCAGTCCTCTTGTAAGGACTGAACGTCGTCTATCACTGTACTTACATTAACAGCTACTCCCTCCATCCCATAATATAAGAACGTTTTGTACAGTACACCAGTGTTCGAAACACTCTTGTATTATGGGAAGAGGGATTGGTTCATTGTGTAGCATTCTGCATCTTATCTCCCTCACCCACCATTACTAAGAGATATAGAATCTATATTTAATCTTACCAAAAAGTTGAATACACAGACAATGCCAGTGCAGAAGTGTAGCCCATTGGTCTTGTCAGTACATTTTGTCCTATAACGCTTGTACTTCCAGGGATTGGTAGTTGATTATGTAGCATGAATCTGCATCTTATCTTCATTATCCTCTATCCCTTCCAGTATTATCATATCTATAATTACTCTCTACAAAATGTAGAGTACAGGCAATGCTTATGAAGAAGATTCTGTGCTAAAATTCTTGAGTTATCCTTCCCTTGACATGGAGAAGGGCATTATAAAGCCGGTGTTAACTGTTAATGTATGTCAGTCCTTCTAAAGCCTTTATCCTCAACTGCTCTTTAATTTGCTCATACTCCCTATCGTTTACTGCTGTTTAGTTTGCTGTTTCTATCAAAATGCATGTTCGCAAGAACCGTAAGTTCCAAGCTTTACTTGTAAAACCAAATTCCTTATTCATACCATGCACATTACTCAATACTCCCTATATGTATGCTTGTTTTTGTGGATCTATAATCCAGTGTGTGGTGAAGCAGCCCACATTTGCACCTTGTCATCTCCTGTTTTATCTTACTGATGTGGCTGATGATATGAACAACATGCCATGCACATTAACCAAAATAGATACAATGATTGTCTTTGCCCTTCATCTATGCTTGTTATGTTGACATGGTAATCCAGTAGTGTGGTGAAGCTCCCTGCATTATGAACAACGCCAAATTATGCTATTGATATTTTGAACTTACTCTTTATTTTCCAATTTGAAATTGGATGGAATTGATAGCATAGTTATCATCTTTGTTTATACACATCAAAAACCTGTCATTTCTCTGCTTGTTTCAGGGTGATATGCCTGATGGCATGCACAAGTCTGCTGAAGGTTGTGAGACAAACCCAACATATATTGCAGCAAAGAAGGCAAAACATCTTGAAGATAGCGAGACAACCCCAAAGTATTGTCTTGATGCAGTGTTCATGTTACTTGAGACTAGCAGTCAGACAAGCTCACAGAATTTGCTGTCTGAATCAGTTCGACTTCTTCAGTCCCAAGTTCTAGCAGAAAGGCATTATGCAACTCAACTTTGACTTGAAGTCCTATCTCTAAGAAATATTGCGGAGAACACCAATGATAACCTCATTGCTAATCAGCTACACCTGGAAGCTATGACCGACATGCTAGGCCGGTCTCACAGCCTTGCTCAGCAGCTTGCGCAGCAGTTCCCGCGCAAGGCTAAGCTTTATTAAACTGTCTTGGAAGTGGTCTCGATTCAGTATTATTTTGTTACGCTGCAATGGTGCCCAGTTTTTGTAATCTGCTTCTTCGTTGCGCTTTATGATCACTGGTGGCGAACTTCGATGCCCAGTGGATGTAATATACCATAAATCCTTTATTGTATAGTGTAGGTTTATTCGAAGTACTATGCCGTAATTTATTTATTGTATAGAGTAGGTTTGTTCTTAATTCCTACTAGTTACTGCCATCATTCGCTATCTGAAAAAAAATCTGATGTAGTCGACCGGGCCAAAACATTCGCCTCTAACGGGCCTGGTTTTTAGCGGGCCACAATTGGGCCAGCCTGCATCTTTCTTGGGCCCGAATGGCCATTGGGGCCTTCACACTTTGCACCAGGCCCAAAACTTACTCCGGCCTATATTCGCCCCAAATTTTAGTTGGGCCTTTTGTGGACCCAGCACTTAGATTGGCCCAAGTAGCGTTGGGCCATTAACAGGCTGAATATTCTACTGGCCTGTTACAGCCCAGAAGAAACCATGGGCCTTTAGCAGGCCGAATGCATGTTGGGCCTCAATTTTCACTAGTCGTCGATGGGCCTTCAGCAGGCTGAAATGTAGACTGGGCCTTTTTTGGCCCAGTTATATGACGGGCCGTTACCAGGCCGAAACATATCTTGGGCCTTAGTTGGCCCATTGATATCATGGGCCTTTAAGAGGCCAAAAGCTTAGTACATGCATCAACGGACCGAATTATATGACAGGCCTTTAACAGGCCCAAAGTCACGTTGGGCTGAACTGTTGCCACCTTTATCACGGGCCATTAGTGGGACGGATGTCGCGTCAGACCATATATGGCCCATGGGCAGCACGGGCCATTCCCAGGCCGAAAGACACACCGGCCTGAAATGGGCCCATGTCTACATCGGGCCTCTAACAGGCTGAAATTCACTGGGCTGTAATTGGGCCCAAATATTCGGCGAACAATTAACGGGCCAGATCTTGATTCGGGCCATAAATGGGCCTTTATTAAACATGCCGTTATTGGGCTGGCCCACTAGTACCTGAGTAAGTACTACGAGCCTTTGACTGGACCGGCCTTTTTGACCTATATGGGCCTCTGTTGGGCCCTGCCACATGTCGACATATCATAGGCATGTCTCCTCCAATGGACGGGCGGCATCTGGCCCACCGAGGAGCAGACACGTGTTTCCTCCGGCCAATGGGAATTTTACACGTGGAAAATCACCATTGGTCCGGGCTATTAACGGGTTATCGGATCCAAAACCGGACCCGATAGCTTAACGGCGAGCCGTTACGGTGGATGCCACGTGTCAGTCACCCTTGACGAGACCAAATCAACAATGCGAAGATAAACTTTGAAACCAAACCAATGTTGAAGACAAACGAATTATGAAGATAATGCAATCACGATGACGCCAAATGGAAATCTTCAAGAAGGGTTGGTGGTGGCGTTACCCACCGTATAGGAAATATTAGACGTAGACACGGCACACAATTATCGTGGCACTCCGGAGTCAAATACCACATTAATGTATTCACACTTAGAGGGTAAGTCTTCATGAATTAAACATATACGTTACTTCGTGTGTTGCACACCTAAGTCATCAATACGAATAAGTGTTAGGATGTGTGTCCATTCACAGGACATTCAAGGATTCTAAGATATTTAGCTCACACCACAGCTTGCAAAATCTTTTCTCATCCAAGGGCTTCGTGAAGATATCTGCCAATTGCTCTTCAATGTTGACGGGAATGATATCAATGTCTTCTTTCATAACATGATCTCTGAGAAAGTGATGACGGATCTGAATGTGCTTTGTCTTCGAGTGCCGAACTGGATTGTTATCAATCTTGATGGAGCTCTCATTGTCGCAGTAGAGGGGCACATGCTTCATGTTGATGTCGTAATCCTTGACATTTTGCTTCATCCACAGAAGCTGAGCGCGGCAAGATCCAGCAGCAATGTATTCAGATTCAGCAGTGGAGAATGTGTCAGTGCAGCAAACCCTGGGTCCGTTGCCCAGACTGTGCACAGGCATGGGAGCAAGATTACAGCGCCAAGATCATGCCAAAGTGCAAGAGATCAAGATCTTCAAAGCACCAACATGTAGATCAAGAGGACCAAGACTGAGCCGGAGAAGTAAGAAACCACCAGGAGAAAATCCTCCCTTGCCGGGCAGGCGAGCCTGGCAAGGACGAGGTCGCCTCGGAAGGAAACCTCCAAGATGCCCCGGCAGGGCCTGTCGGGACTCGCGGAGGCGGAGCCACCTCACCAAACCACTTCACCACGACGCACGTCATCGATCAATGCGATGCCAAGCTGCAAAGTGACTAAGTGGCAGCAATTTGCCACATGGCAGCCTCTTTCTACAGGAAATACCTACAGACGACACCCTCCTGCGATGTGTCGAGCGAGCAGGCGCGAAGCTGCCAAAACAGCCCAGCAAGGCTTGTCGGGCAAGCGACGTTGTGACGTTGAGTGGCGCATTTAATGCGCTCTGTCAGCCTGCAGAGTTAGGTATGATAGCATTGTTTGCTACCTTATCAGTACATAATGACTAATTTGCCACTGTGGTGACCCCTTAGTCTATAAAAGGAGGCCCGAGGCAACCTTAGAAAGGGTTGGACCATGTGTTAGTGAATCCACCCCCTCACATTTCATACGCACATAGCCATTTCGCCCTGAGGCAACCCTACCGGGCAAATGTGCTGCGACCACCACCATTTTTCCACCATCAATCCACCAAAGCAGGAGTAGGGTTTTATGCCTCACGGCATCCTGAACTTGGGTAAAACCGCCCGTGTGATCTCTGTCGTGCTGCCCCACACTTCTCTCCTCTTTGTGAAACGTGTCGTCCCCCCGCCGAACCAGCAAGGGACCTTTGGTCCCATAGGTGGCCGTGGTTTCCCGCGCCATCTTTGGCACGCCAGGTAGGGGGATCACTTGCACGAACTTGAAAGCGTGAGTAGCGCGTCATCTTCATCGCCACATTCATCTTCGAAGGCGCCATCGACCATGGAGCCCAAGAAGAAATCCAGTGCTTCAGCTCACCCGTCCACCTCGAAGGCTCCACCGCCCGCAGCCACCAATGCTACAGGGGATGCGGAGGCGCACGAGGATGTGGACGCTGCTGGGGATGTGGTCGGAACAGGCGGCGCCATCACCACCCCCCCCCACGGCCGAAGCAGGTGCAACATCCCGATGGCCATGCTCCACGAGGTATGGGTGAAGGGATTATTCCATCTGCGCCCCTTCCTCTCACCGACGGGCACAGCCACGGCGCTGGCGCTCGGTCCGGGGCGAATCGCTGCCCTCCGGCCGCCCCCACCATGGGAGCAACCGTAGCACGTGTGCCTCCCCCGGGGCGAGTCGACCAGGTCGCTGCGCCCAATGGAGCCACTGGCCCTCAAGCGCCTTCACCACGTCACCATGCCATCCAAGTGGCCGCCTCGCAATAGCAAGAATGTGGTGCTGTCGCCGCTGGCACCGTCAGAAGCTGAGCGACGGTGCGGTCCATATCATCATCACCCATGCCAAGCACTTCTATGGAGGCCATGGCGCGGGCTCAGCTGCTATTGGGTTTCCACCGGCGATGAGTGGCGCGCCACCATCCAAAGTCTGCTCGGTTTCGCCGAGGCTGGGGGCTCACAGCGAGCTGGCCCGCGACGACCTCCCCAAGCGATGACAATGGCTCACGCTCTGGTCAAACGGAAGGGGGCACTCCCACGGTACAGTCCCCACTACGGCAACCAGCGCGAGCGCGGCAGAATCAAGACCCTGGTGACGTCTCAATGGCCTCTTCTGACCCTCGAGCACGTCCAGGCCAACAGCGAGCCCCGGAGGACAGGTGGAGGGGAGACATGCGTGTCGTCATTAAACAACGCCTGACGACCACTGTCGGACCAATGGGTGCGATGGCCCCGACGTTGACGAGCCTGCGCTCAAAGTTGGCGGGTGCCTACCTTTCGAGGTTGGGTGCCCTGCCTATACTCATGAGATGCGGCAAGTCTGTTGGCCGTCCATGCGCACGTTCAAGCCATAGATACCAGAGAAGTATGATGGGAGGCTAAACCCCGCAGAGTTTCTGAGCATCTACACCATCGTTGTTCAAGCTGCCGGGGGAAGAGATGAGAAGGTATTTGCCAATAACTTCCCTTTGGCACTCAATTCCAATGTGAGGTCTTGGCTGATGCACTTGCAGGAGAACTCCATTTCTTCATGGGCTGACCTGTGCCATGAGTTCATTGGTGCCTTCACTGGCGGCCATGAAGAACCATGGTGGCCCAGCGACTTGCAGCTTCTCCAGCAAAAAGAAGGAGAGACTCTCCGGAAGTACTTGCAGAGATTCAGCAGAGTCCACAGGAACATCCCGAATATCCATCCAGCAGCTGTGATAGCTGCCTTCCAATCCAATGTGCGCAACCACAGGATTCGTTTCGAGATGAACGTGCGGTTGCCCAAGTCTGTGAAGGAGCTTTACACCTTGGTGGACAAGTGTGCTCGGATGGATGAGGGAAGGAAACTCCCCAGAGAGGAGGATTGTATCAACGTCGACTCAGAGGATGACGATGAATCCACCAGTCAAAAGAAGAGCAAGAAGCGCAGCAAGAGGCGCAAGGATAAGGCAGTGATGATTGTTGAAGGATCGGGAACACCTAGTACCGGCAAGAAGGCTAGAGTCGAAGCCCCCGGCAAGGAAGCTTCCATGTGCGCTGACTGTCGGGAAGCTACGGCTGCCGAGAAGGCCGGGAAAGGTGATGGGACGTACTGCAAGATTCATCGGACCAAGGGCCACGATCTTCAAGAGTGTCATCAGGTTGAGCAGCTTGTCAAGTGGCAGAGAGCAGAATATGAGAAGCATGATAGGGAAAAAGGTCAGAATGCTGCTGGCGGGAAGGGCCAAGGTGGTGAAGCAAATCGCCCCAGCAAACCCTTCCGGAACCAAGGAAAACACGCCAGGGGCCGAGAGAAGGAAGCTTGCAATGATGAGAGTGATGGAGGGGATGAAGAGGAAACTAGCGAGCAGGAGTTCCAGAAAGCCACTGACGCCCTGTGCATTGACGGGGGTGCGTCCTTGCACTCCTCTCACCGCCAACTCAAACTGTGGGCACGTGAGGTCAATGTCATGGAGCCAGCGGCGGAGGCTCGGAAGCCGCTCAAATGGTCACGCACACCCATCATCTTTGACGAAGAGGACCATCCTGACCGTTTCACTACGGTAGGATGTTTGCCATTGTTGGTCTCTCCAACAATTCGCAACCTCGAGGTCACAAAGATGTTGGTTGACGGCGGGGCCGGGTTGAATGTGATTTCCCCAAAGGTAATTAGCAAACTTCAGATAGTAGAGGAAGAAAGGTAATGCGCACATTTCAAGGGGTTAACCCCGGCAGGAGTCATCCTAAGGGAAAGATCACATTGCCAGGGACATTTGGGGGAGAACTGAACTATCGGACTCAGAAGATTGTGTTTGATGTGGTCGACCTCCCCCTACCGTACAATGGGATCCTTGGACGCCCAGCCCTGGCTAAATTCATGGTGTCATCCCACTATGCCTACAAAACCGAAGATGCATGGGCCAGTTGGAGTCATTTCCATCCCATCAGATGAGAAGGATGCAATCATTTGCGTGGATAAGATGTACTGGGATGCAGTCGCGGCAAAGGTAGCGGCAACAGTAGTTCCCGCCAAGGAGAACAGAGGAAAGAAGAAGGATAGCAAGGACGCTAGCAAGGAATCCGGGAAGCGTACCTCTTCGGAGTGCGCTACGCCTGTTGATGACTTGCCGGAGAGTTACAATAGTAAGAGATCCAAGGTTGCTGCACCACAAGTGAAGAAGGTCCCAGCAGGGCTGGCTGGTGTTGAAGGTACCTTCACTATCAGCTCCACCCTTAATGACAAATAGGAATGTGCGCCCGTTGCCTTCCTGCAGGCAAATATCGATGTGTTTGCATGGCAACTATCTGATATCCCCGATGTTTCCCAGGGAGGTAATCGAGCACCACCTTGTTGTCTGCCCACATGCACGACCTGTCAAGCAGAAAGTTTGGAAGCAGGCCTTGGAGAGGCAGCAGTTTATTGCAGAAGAGATTAAGAAGCTTGAAGTAGCTGGTTTGGTCAGAGGAGTTCTACATCCAACATGGTTAGCAAATCCAGTGATTGTTCGCATGGCTAACGGGAAATGGAGGCTTTGCATAGATTTCACGGATCTCAACAAGGCTTGCCCGAAGGACCCATTTCCCTTGTCGCGCATTGATCAGATTGTGGATTCCACTTCAGGCTGCGATTTGCTCTCCATTTTGGATGCATATTCTGGGTATCATCAAATCTTCATGTCCAAAGAAGACGAAGAGAAGACATCATTCATCACCCCATGTGGTACGTACTTTTTTGTTCGTATGCCATTCGGATTAAAGAGTGTCGGGTCTACTTTTGCAAGGGCAGTCCAGATTGGTTTTGAGCCACAGCTACACAAAAACATTGAGGCTTATATGGATGATATTGTGGTCAAGACCAAGGACAGAGCAACCCTCATCCAGGACTTGGAGGAGACACTTGCTAATCTGCGCAAGATCAACTTGAAGCTCAACCCAGAGAAGTGTGCGTTTGGCGTTCCCTCCGGCAAGCTACTTGGGTTCTTTGTATCCCACCGGGGGATTGAAGCCAACCCTGACAAGATCAAAGCTATCAAGCAGATCCAGGCGCCAAGGACAGTCAAGGATGTGAGGCGCCTGACAAGGTGCGTTGCCGTGCTAAGCAGATTCATTTCCAAGTCTGCCGAGCGCGCCCTAGCGTTCTTCAAAATTCTGAAGAACGTAGGGCCCATGAAGTGGACCCCAGAAGCAGATGCGGCTTTGCAAGAGTTGAAGGCCTACTTGTCCTCTGTGCCCACCTTGCTTGCCCCCAAACCATAAGAGTTGTTGTTGCTATACTTGGCGGCAACCAATCAAGTGGTTGGTGCAGCCTTACACTACTGGAATCAGGATCTTTGCCGTCAGCCAGCACTTTGCCGTCAGCTCGCTGATGGCAAAGAAGGTATTTCCCATGAGCATACAGAAAGCTGACGGCAAAGAAAGAGTGAACGGCAAAGAGCTTGTTTGCCGTCAGCTAGCTCTTTGCCATCAACTAGCAGACGACATAGAAGCTTTGACGTCTGCTAGCAGACGGCAAGGAGGGAGGGTGGCCCACTAGTGAGAACCACCTAACGGCCACTTTCTTTGACGTCTGCTAGCTGACGGCAAAGAAAGTGGCAACCTAACGGCAGTTTCCCCCCAGCCACACCCCACTAGCTACGCTCTTTGCTGTCTGCTAGCAGACGGCAAAGAAATTAAACCTAACTAAAAAACGGTCGGCCCCGCGCCCCATCCCTCTC